>NW_010191546.1:0-5284 GCF_000695765.1 Mesitornis unicolor
GTACATTCAATCCCCTCATCAAGATCATTTAAGAAGAGATTGAACAGGACTGGACAAATCAAGCATTCAAATTTAAAAATTACTACTCTTCAGGCTTCTGAATCCTGAATCCTACTAATAGGTTTTTTATAAAGAACGAACAGATTTTCTGAGGACTGCTCAGACTTGTTTTCCATACACTCCTCTTGTAACAGACTTGAGACACAAGAAAATCACAAGTCCCAGCTGCTCTGCAGATCTTCCTTCAGTCTTCTCTTGGGGCACATTTCTCCTGTGACAATTACCTCAGCCAACATGGGAAAGACGCTTCCTACTTCACAACAGCTCCCAATCACCACATTAAATCCACAGCAATAACTCTTAAATGAAAGTAGCACCAAGTTAAAAAAATTTCTAAGCCATTTGCATGGTGTTCCAGACACACAGTAAGAAATGAATGAACTACATAGTGCTCCAATAAGAAGTTCATAAATTCAATTTAACTACATTTACTGAGCCTACACCATTGCTCTACACTAAATGACTGTTTATAAGAAAGGGCTTCAAAAGACCTGGCATAAACAGTGAAAATAAAGGGCAGAATAAGAAAAAGCATCTATGCAAACTATTATAAAATATTTTTTTTTAAATTTCACTCTTAACTTTTAACAGTTTTCCTATGCAAACTGAAAATATCAATATAAAAGTTGCCAAAAAAGTCATCCCTAACCTGGTAGACAAGCTGTTTATAATAAAACTTAAATCATATCCCAGAATATGATTCTGATTTTTTTTTTAAATGGGTAATGCTTGCTAGATTACTTTAAAAAATAAATAAAAAATAAAGAGAAATTAAAAGAATTCAGGTGTGCCAAGTTTCACAGGGGATCATAATTCTCTGTTCCATAGAACACAGCCGAACCAACAAAGTAACGAAGTTCAAGAAAAAACACCATATTGGGTTATTCCCATTTCAGCTGTAACTCAGATTGAGAATTATAAGAAATAGTTACAACAGTCTTTAAAATCTCTTGCCACATGTCTTACCTCTGCTATACATGTCTCCAGTAGTAGGGTTTGTGAGGAATGGCAGGAAGTCATCAAAGTGACTTTGCATATACTTTGCTGTTTGGTTTCTCAGAGTTGCAACAGTCCAGGAATTTTGGCGATCCTTGAGCTGATCTTCAATAGCTCTGTACATGCAATGGCCATCTGAAGGAATCTGTTTAATCTCCAAGTGTCTTGCTGCCAACAAGGAGGCAAGCTTCTGACTTTCAAGATGTCTAGCACCTGTTAAATTTTCTATCTCAGCTTCAGCTATCCTTTCTTCTCTTTCTTTCTCCAAGGCAGCTTTTTTTTCCTTAAAAACACAAAAATTACATTAAATATTAACATTTATAAGGTACCAGTACAGTTCTTGGCATAGTACTTGCTTCTAACACTTCAAATGTTTTCTCAGCACATTCATATCTCTGAAATGTTCCCCTCACTGTGTACTACCAAATATTAGAGACCTCCTAAACCCATACTTTAGCAAATTTTAAGTGACCGGTATGTCCTAACTGCCTCTGACACATCTGAAATTATGTGACCGGAGAAATATTAATTATATCAACATGCAAAATAACACTTTACAACACCCGTACAAAGGCGATTAATAGTAGTCACTTCTTCAGGATCACCTATTTCACCACACTGGCAAACAACTCAAGTATGGGAATTCTAATTAAACAACATAAAACATTGCTCTTTCATAATAAGTGTGAGACTTACCACTTACACCTATGATTGCATAAAAGAGTTCACATCATGAAACTGAAACTCCCTCAGGCTAGGTACTATACAACATAAAAGACTGCACCTAACCTGAAGGATGGTAAGAGCGCATACAGAGAATACTAGAGGGGACCTAATAATACACAATATAAATTTATAGAATGCTTTGTAAATTTATGCTTAAGTTAACAAGGGAATAACAATCAAGGTAAGCAAGCAAACAAAAAAAAGCAGCAGTATAGAGAATGATGTTTATACTTTCACACTTAAAATTAACCATAATTCAAGACCAGACCTGTTCAGGCAACCACAAAGTAGGAAAACTAGACTACACAGTTTCTAGCTTGTCTAGGCATGGCACAATAAATTAAGAACACGCTTTTATCATGTTTGTTACACAGCAGCTCTCCAGTAGTGATCATGTAATAGGGAATGGACTCTGCTATAAAGCAGTGCTCCTCTGGCCCTGAACCAACATTCACACAGGTACAATGGGAACATTAATCCATTGCAGCTTAACATCTGAAGCTTAACAAGATTTAACTCTAATGGCCTGGACACCAGGTAGTGTTTCATAACAACTCAAAAATTTTCAAGAATTTCAATATTAACATTCTTGAGTTAAATATGTAAAGTTCTACTGCCTGCATATTTTCCACGTGGTATTTTACATTATTTTAATTCAACTACTTTATTTCTTTATTAACATTTTTAGTGAAATTCATTTAAAATCATTTGCTTTACATCATTTATTTTTTCCTGGCTCCCATCTCCTGACCTGTTCTGGTTCCCAGCTCATCACTGAGGGTAAACATGTACAACTATTTACAAAATGCTTACATATATCTAGGTAGCAGCTTTACAGATTTTTCAAAGAACCCAGTAGGTATGGCATCAATACTGAATTAGCCACATAATGTCCCCTGCAAAATTATTTAACTTTGGTTATTACAGTTAAGTGAATATAACTTCAATCAAACATTTGTAAAAATTTTAAAAAAATTTAAGTGTTAAGTCATACCCGCCTCTTCTGTGCTTTTGATATTCTAGGATGCTGAGTTTGTTGTTCCACTCCTTCAAGCTCTAAGTTTGCAACCCCATCAGCTACAGAATCTGTCTAAAAATAAAAAAAAAAAAGTTAAATGTTCTTATTAGTATAAATGATAACTGAGATGTGCATGTCCTGAAACAGTTTTAAGTTCTGTTTCTAGCTAATTTCAGGTATATTTATGAAGCTTAACCACAAAGATCTGTATATAGCACAGAACTTGTCAAAGCCAAAAGTAAAGCATTTCACAGCCCAAATCACTGTTGTGCATTTTATTACTTTTTCTGTAGTGTCAACAAAAAGACAGTGATGAACTGCACATCTCAAATTTAATCTGTGTGTTTTTTCAAAAGCTTCCACACTGAAGCATGAACACTGCTTACTGGCTGAAAGGGAAAGTTTTCCTCACCATACCAGCTGACCGAAGTATCCAAACAGTCATAACTCTCACAACTGAAAACTATTCTTTCCCCACAAGGATTCTCAGCAGATGCTTCTCAATCAAGTCTATTTCCCTAAAAATCATTCAGAAAAGCTTTCACTCTCAATTTCAAACAAAAGTACATTCCGCTTAACTCTTTGTTAGGTCACTAATCGGAAAACACCTAGTCCAGCAAGTGTAAACAAACAAAAACCTGTTTCCTTGACAAGATTTAAACAGTCAAAAGACTCACATTGTTAGGGAGACACTTAAGGAGATGCAAAAGCATAGAGTATTAGCATCATTCATAAGATACCTGTGTTGCATCAATTTAGTAGTTAGCCATCAAAGAGAAAACTAGAAGCATTTCAGTATGCAGCTATGCTGCCAACATGGCAGAACAGCAGCAGTTAAGACAATTCTCATCATCACAGATGTCTTCTCACAAAAAACTCAGTTACATGGTTGACAGAACTGCAAGATGAAACACACTGCATCACTCAAATGCCTATTGAAGGCCAAAAGTACCCTAGTAGTCTCCTTAAGATAATTAGAGTGACAACATAAAAGGAACTTAAAAAAAAATTTGTAAGACAATTGAGCTACTCACATAGCCTTAAGAGCAGAACCAAATACTGCTCAACAGCAAAAAAATCCCACTGTTAAATGCTCCTTCTAGCAATGCCCACCCACAGTAATAGCTGAATCTTTCCAAAGATTAAAAGAGCTACTAACACTGCAAGGAAAAGGAGAAATACTTTAAACTGTTACTTCATTAAAATTTTTTGAAATTAAAGGCCTACACAAATTGTATTTGTACAACTTCTGCTGAAGTTAAGGCACCGACCTTACTCTGCTGAGAGGAAGATTCCTTGAGCTGCTTTAATTCTTCCTTGTGCTTCTGTTCAAGTTCTGCCTCTAGTTTGGCAACTTCATCAGCCAGCTGTTTTCGTCTCTTTTTATCATTCTTGGGAACAGCATTTTTCATGCCTTGAATTTTTGCTGTTACAGAAGTAGCATAATAAAACATTACCTCTAGATATAGGTACTCCACAGTCATTGCCGTAAAGAGAACTGCAAGTCATATATAAAAAAAATTTACAGATATCAACATATCAGTATGTTTTAACTGTTATAGCTATGAGACCACCCATTATGATCATCACATCATCATTATGATCATCACATTTTAAAGCAGCTATATTTTTCTTAAAAGACGCAAACGTTATATCTGAAGAAGAGAAAAAACTTGTGCAAGGTTACTATTATAAATACTTCTGAACTTCATCAACACAGCAGACTTCAGCCTGCTGCCTTAAAAAAAAGATTAATTGGGCATCGAGATCTCAAATACTGTCACAGGAAAGATGGGTAAATTTTTAATCAAGCGAGCAGCAGATTAAAAGTAAAAACAGAGTTTACCTTTCCTTAAAATAAAGTTCCTAAATTAAAATGGGTATTCAAGAAGAAAAAAACCCCACCCTTAACTTCCTTAAATTTCCTAAGTTTTTCCAGGCTCCATTTCTCAAATTATAGAACAGTTTGCTTAGAAAGGATGTCCACAGGTCAGCCAAGTTCAACCTCCTGCTCAAGCTCGGGCTGGATTCAATGCTACATCAGGTTACATTAATTCAGATTGATCTGGAATTTATGTAGATGACTGCATAAAGTCTCCAGGGATGGATACTCTGCAACATTTCCAGGCAGCTTTTTACCAATTCTTATTAGAAAAGTATTTTCCCTTTTTCCTCCCATGAGGATTCTTCTTGTTACCACTTTCAGCCATTGTCTTCAGTCCATTATCTATGCATTACTTTGAAGAGTCTGGCTCCATCCATAACACAGCGGAAACTACAACCAGATTCCCCAGTCTTCTCTTCTTCTCCAGGCTGCACAAGCACAGCTTTCACAGTCTGTGCTCTTCTTACACTAACACTCCCTGCTAGCTCTTGTCACCCTGTCCACTATTCATCACCTGTACATTTTCCTGTCCTTCACCCTTGACTGACACAATTGAGCTGAAGATGATGGCGATGATGATGAAATTTTTCAAGAGGAGG
>NW_010191546.1:5299-6576 GCF_000695765.1 Mesitornis unicolor
GAATGTTCACTCTGACATTTATGTTAAGCATTCAGCCTCACAGCTGAATCAGCTGTCTGACAGGCAGAAAAGCAGTTTTGTTCATAAAAATTAACATACTAGGGGAGAAAGAAATCCAGGACTTAAGAGGCAAATGCAAATACACAATGAGAGTATATGGGGAAGGGTGGAGGTGGAGACGGGGATGATCAACTGGAGGAAATGCTGGATTTTCAGAGTCTGAGGTGCGCCTTATGTTAATTCTTACACACTGTTTTGCTATCTGTGAAACAGTTAATCATTGCACTTGTCAGGAATGTATTTTTCAAGTGGGAAAATGTGTGCCCATAGGCCACCTGCCTCTCCTCACTGGTAAAACTGGGGCTCTGTTTTCTGTATACTCCTCTTTCCTTCACGTAGTTGAGGACTGCAATTAGATACCTCCTTATCACCTTCTCTAGGTGGAAAAACCCTCTGTTCCTCAGTCTCTCCCAATCAACATGCCATGTGCTCCAGCCACCTCAACACAATGCTCAATTCCTACCTCCTTTTCAACATCAATCAAATTTGAGTAAGTTCCTATAGATTTAATGACAATATGCAGCCCAAAAGTGTCTCTTCTCTTTAAGTCTCAAATTGACAAAGGGCTGCAGATGGGCCTATTTCATTATATACCAAAAAAAACCCCACAAAACAAAACAAGGAAAAGGCTGTATTAATGTAGCAGCAATAAGAAATAATCAGCTAATTCAAGAGAATCCAGCTAAGTAGTTAGATTAATCTACTGTAATAAGGCAGATAGAATGTGGCTCCTGAACAGTTCACACGTACCACTGTAAGACCACACAGGTCTCCTACTATGGATACTTTACTGTGGCTGGACAGAATGTGAAAGTTCATTTCAGTTGCACTTTGAATCAAGAAACGTAGCTGTCCGGGCAGCAAGGACACTTACGTAGGCTTTTCAATCTAAAATGCCTTACAAAAACACACCTTCTTTAATTTAAAAGCAAAGTGGCAAAACGTTAACATGGTCCAGCATTGTGTTACGGCTCTCTAGCGCTGTGAGGCTCCCAAGATGACATTAAGGCGCACTCAGCAGCCCGCCTGCATGCCAAGAACCGCACCCAGCAGCAAAGCGTGCCTCCGACACTTCCATTCCGGCGTCCCCTTCCCCAGGCGAAGGCAGCACAAGGGCCGCTCTCTCCTTCACCAGAGCCAGGCGGTGGCGAACGCGCCCGCCACCACCCCTGTCGCCCCCTCCCAGGTCCTCCCGGGGCTGTCGCGGAGGGTCCCCC
>NW_010191547.1:0-3379 GCF_000695765.1 Mesitornis unicolor
GGTTATGGAGATCCCAGCTCTCTCTCTCTTTGATTTTTTTTGGGATGAAGCTGCAGCGGGGATTAAGCTTAAGTTGTGATTGGGGCCGGCCAAGCCCAGCCGGGCAAGGCCAGGGCCGGGCCACCCACACCTGGGGCCGCGCTGGTCAGGGCCGGTGCCAGAAAAAAGGAGAGAGGCATGCCCTGCACCCCCCTTAAATACATGAATTCACAGGGGTGCTGATTGGCTTGGCCCTGATCAGAGGTGGGTCTGACAAAGGCAAAAGGAGAGCTTTTCAGGTAGCTTCTTAAAAGGCCATCTCCATAGTCCTTCCCCTGTTACCAAAGACACAATCAAAAACCCCCTCACAGAAAACCCAATACACTGCATTTGTCAAGTGCCAGAATATATCAATAAGAAAGTGTGTACCCGTATTATCTATGTTAGCATAATCCAAAGTTTCAGCCAAAAAAGTGTAATACCTATGCAGTCTGAGAACGTCTATAGTACTATGGAAAACAAAACATACTTTGTTCAATTTGAAAGTAAGTCAGGAAGCAATTTAAATTATCGTAGACTTAAGCTAGAAGAATCTGAACTTTAAGAAATATCAATAAAAATGTATTATGCCTAGAGACAGCCAAAGCAGTCATAGGTTTTTCAGATTCTTTTGAAAATTAAATTCTAAACAGACATAAAATGAAAGAACAAACAAAAAGAGGGTTTTTTTTAAAAAATAGAGAAAGATAAATTGTTTTGGCTTTAAATTTAAGACAAATTGTAATAAACAGAGTTTCAAATTGTCATTTAGGATTTCTCAGACATGTTTCCTAGCTAAAGGTCAGTTCAACAGCACCCAGAGTTGAGTAAGTTTTATATCATGATTGCATCATTTACACTTGCAAATTAAATGAATGTTTTAACATACAAAAGGCTCATGGGAACAGGCCCTTCTTCTTTTAATTAATCAATCTAGAAAAAGTTTGCACATGAAAACTTTGGAAATTCATGGCAGCATGAATCATCATATTTTCCAGATTGGAATGTACACATGCTCTCTGTATATTTGTGTGCGTTCTCTCACAAACTCAAGACTTTTTTTTTTTCCTTCCCTAACAACATAATTTGCATTCATGGCTTCTATCCTAACTTGCAGCATTATCTACATGTCATCTAAAACAAAGTGGCAGCTATTTTTGGAGACAATACTTTGATATATTGTTTACAAATAACTAATGCTGATTCTAGGGTCAATAGTTTTCATCCCATCCCCTGCTCCCTTTTATTTAAATACATTTGAACTCTACAGCTGTATTTTTATTCAATATACTATCTATGAAAGGCCCAACCAAGGCTGTAATGTTGGTAAGTGTTCAGTGAAACATTAGGTTTCACAATAAGCACAAATATCTCAGGGAAAGCAGTGGGGAAAAGAAAGAAAAAAAAAAGAAAAGAAGATTGATCACCACCTACTATTAACACTGGTAGGGCATTAACACTGAGCATGACCTCAGCATTAGCTATATCTGCTCATAAATATTAAAAAAATCTCTAGAGCCTTTCTTCTTTTATTTTTTTTTAAAGGAGTAGTATCTTAACAACAGTTCTCAGACAAATTTTGATAACACTAGCAAGAAAAGCTTATCATTACACTGACTGAATACGATATTAATTCTGGATTATTCATTATCCAGCACTCTTGGTATATGAACTTGTTCAGTAATTTGTCATTTTTTATTTTGGTTATTAATAATTTGAGCAGGGGGCAAAAATTTAAAGAAAAGAGTGCATTATTTGAGAGTAAATAAAAATTATTCATAATTTGTCAATATAATGCTTATGGTAATACATTCCTTTCACATAACTAACAGCATCTATCTTACTAAACTAAAAAGATACAGGATTTTGAACTCTCCTTACAAATGCATTCTCCAAATATGGTATTAGAGTGCCTTACCATAACACATACCTTTATTTTAAACCATAGTATCTCTGATTGTTCATTTGTAGTCTGAGTCCATATTGTAACACACAATGAAGTTTTAACAATGGACTACTAAATTATCTGCATTCCAAAATCTATCCAGCTTAGCCAGGCTTTTGAAAACACCACTAGAAATTTGTATTACATACATTTTTCTGAAGACACAGGACTTCTGGAATATGGTCACCTGAGGCAGGGGGTGGTGTGTAGAGAAGTCTCACTTGTAGTCATGTTCACAGATTTGCATGTAAAGTAATTTTAATGTGTGTCTTCCATAAATTATATAGAAACACATAAATATTTCTTACAAATTCTAAGTGTCATAAATATAAATTTATGCTCCATGTTTATTCACTTTTTTAATGTGACTGACTTACTCTTAACAATTACAGAGCATCTTCAATTTAAATAGTCTTTTATACCACTAACTACAACATAAAGCTCACAAAACCAGAAGGAAATATACTCCCAGAGCTCCAAAAAAAATCACCCTCAAAACCTTAACTTTTAAAGACTCAGCCTCAAAAATAATCCAATCTCATATTCTTTTCAAAGTAAGATTAAACTCAGAGGTGCCTCTTGTCTTTCCATTTAGAAGTCCTTTTTCAACTCTTTGCATTCAACTTTTTATTCTCAATTTGTCTAGGAGCTTAAGTTTAAGTACAGGAAGAAAAAAATTCAACTAACTGTCTAAGACATTCTGAAGTTCTTTGTCTACTTGCAGCAGTGGAGGCAGAAGAAGGACACAAGAGGAAGAGGGAACTATGGCAGGAAATCACAGCTGAGAAAGATTACTAAGTAGTAGCATTTTTTCCTGATTGCAGAATAACAAAGTGTACTGGGTCTTCTGTGAGGGGTTTTTTTTGGTTGTGTCTTTGGTAATGGGGGAAGGGCTATGGAGACAGGCCTTTAAGAAGCTACCTGAAAAGCTCCTCCTTTTCCTTTGTCAGATACACCTCTGACCAGGGCCAAGTCAATCAGCGCCCCTGCAAATTCATGTATTTAAGGGGGGGTGCAGGGCATGTTCTCTCTGTCTTTGGCACTGGCCTCAATCAGCACAGTCTCCAGTGTGGCCCGGCCCAGCCCTGCCCTGCCCGCCCGACCCCAGCTTAAACTTAAGGCCCGCTGCAGCTCCATCCTGGAAAAAGAGAGAGCCGGGAACTCTTCAGAACCATCAGAAGAGACCTGCAGCAGAGAAAAGGGGTGAGGCCTGAGGAGAACAACTTCAAAGAACATCAAGCGTGGTTGAAGGAAAGAAAGAAGAGGGGGGTCAAGGAGGATGCAGAGCCCAGGCTCCTCTTTTGCAACCCATGGCAAGAGCCAGGTCAACTGGCCTGCAGCCCGTAGAGTTCACTGGTGGGGCAGGGCCACATGAGCAGTGGCTGGCCCCGGAAAAAGCGTGGATCCGGGGCGGGT
>NW_010191547.1:3410-33653 GCF_000695765.1 Mesitornis unicolor
TGGAGCAGTTCATGTGTGAGGGAACTGTGACTGTGGGCAGACCCAGATTGGAGCTATGTGGACTTGGGCTGAAGCAGTTTTGTGCATGAGGGAGACTGCAGCTGTGGGCAGACCCGTACTGGACTGTTGAGGACCTTTTCCCCCTGTGGAAAGGGTTCCACGTGGAAGCAGAGAGAAAGACTGGGCAGAGTCCTCCCTACTGCTAAAGAACCACATGGCATGAAACCAACTGCAACTCAAGGCAAAGGTGGAGGGGGGGAGGTGAAGAAACCAGGAACAAAGCTGAGCTCGGGAAGAAGGGAGAGGTGAGGGGAAGGTGTTTTGACTTTAAGATCTGGCTGTATCTCCCATTGTTCTACTCTGATGTTGGTAACAAATTAAAATTGTTTTGTTTTTATTCCTTATGATGAGTCTGTCTCTTTCCCGTGACCTTTTCAAGTGGTGAGAAGACCTCTCAGTCCTTTTTTTTTGACTAGCCCTTTTTTGGGGCATCGTGGCACTCAGTTAAGCACTGGGCCTAAACCACGACACAAAGTTGAGAATAACGAACCTGAGGTACAACAGTTTAGTCCAAAGCTCATTCTTCTTAAAAGAAACAAAGAGCCACTTGTTCATCTAATTACATTTGGTAGAGGAGAAAGGAGTAAGAGTTGTCACATCACAGGTATGAAGTAAAAAATCCCATGGAAGACAAAAATCCTAAAATAATGCTTTCCACAAGCAATTCCCTGTTGAATCCTCTTTTCCATAGCTCTACTAATCCTAGTTGTCATTGAAAGCAGCAATTTGGATCTCTTCAAAGTTTCTCAGAGAGAGGCAAAACAGAAGTTCATATCAGTAGTACTAGTGGACAAAGATGAGAGGGTGGGGGGAAAAAAAAAAAGAAAAAAAAAAACCAAAGGGTGGTGAGGGAAAACAGGCAAGCATCACACCTGTGCAGAGGCAGGCTACGCGTCTGCAGCTGCAACTGCAGTCCACTGCCCTCAGTGACAGTCACTTCCAGCTTACACCCCTGAGCTCTGCTCCCAGCTGTAGGGGTCTCAGTGAATCCTACACATCATTAGTTTGCTCTGCCATGGTTTTCTTTCAGCATCAAGCAAGTAAGCTGGAGTACTTCATGCAGCAGTTTACCTTGCCTGTAATCACTTCCTGACTGGGTCTTGTACTGTTCTATCCTCTGTTCTTCCCTGCCCAATGCCACCCCTCAAACTCACACACAAAAAAAGCTCCCTCTTTGTAGGGAGACTGGAAGTACTGTAAGGACTTGCATCTGCTTAGAAATTGATTGAAGTCTTATGGTGTGCTCAGTATTTATCAGTGAGGACTAACTAATGAAAATAGACACAGACATTATAACTGCACATAATATATTTTTTTTGTAAGTGTTGCATACCCAGCTATAAACCAGAAATATCGAAACCCCCTAAAAGAGTGTATCTACTGGTCAGAAACAGTCAGCTTAGCAACTTCACTCATATTAATTGCTTTCTCTTCCCAGCACTTTGCAGCTGTCTCGAGCAAATTTCACAGAATTTAGCTTCCTCAGAAAAAATAAAATCTAATCATACCTCCTCAGCTTGAATCAAATTGAAGACAGGGAATAAAACACCGCATAAGAAAAAAAGAAGAAATGAAAATCCAACCACAAACAGCATTACATTAAAACAATCCCATCTTCTCCCTATTAGGCAAAAAACTTTTCTCACCTTCCAGAACCTTCACCTGCTTCTCCCTGTACCTCCCTGCTGCTTCTCCTGTTCCTTTTAGCTGATGATTTACAGTCTTCCTCTGCTCCCAGTGACCTCCCATTGCCCCAGGGCTCCCTCCTCTCTGGCTCTGCCTCGATCCCATCAAAGGCTCAGCAGCTTCTCTGAGGCAGCCACAGGCAGTTTCTCCACTCTGCATCAATGAGCTCTGCAGGTGCCCAGCCCTCTCCTCCTACAATTAGGATGACTTTCCATGGATTCCTGCCTCTATAAACTTCCTTGCTCACTTGCAGGCCTATTAAGCATCTGCTTTGATGTCAGAGCATAACAAATGACTATGAAAACTCCACTGCACTGCCTTTCCTCCAGAGCGGTACCCTGTTCGAATGGCTGCCTGAACCAAAATCAGTGTTGTCACCAAAGTGATACTGGGCAATGCTCTGGTCCTGTGCCCAGGGCCCAGACAGCAGGGTCTTGTGTGCAACTTCAAGGTCTGTGAGTTCCCTCAGGAGAAATTACTGTCCTGGCTAGGGCTGTTCACATGCTCGTGGGAACCAGGAAATTGTTACTAAAGTCTCTTTCACAGCTAGGAGGTGATCTGGCACTGTACTAAGCCTTGTAAAAACCCCCTTCATTGATCATCCTCCTTACATTTGATCAGTGACCATTACATTGGTAAAACTATCTGTGGGCTCAGGACATGCTGCTTGCCTTATACAGGAGAATGGAAAACACACACAGCTCTGAAATGAACAGCTTAACAAATTTGTAATAAGAGTACTGCTGGGTCAACATGTGTCATGGTCTAAGCCCTGGTCAGGGCAGGTGCAAGAGAGGGTGGACTGTGCACTGCACCTCCCTTAAATACATTAATTTGCAGGGACACTGATTGGCTTGGCGCTGGTCAGAGGTGAGTCTGACAGTCTAGTTTGGGGAGCTTTCTAGTAGCTTCTGACAGGGCTATCTTCATAGCCCTCCCCCACTATCAAAAAACAAACCAAAACCCATCACAGAAAATGCAATACAACATGTAAATATAGATAGACGTCCTTCAAGCAGTTTCAAGACAGCAATTCATTACTTTCAATTAAATTCTGAGCTATACCTAGCATTTACTATGTTTTTCATTCTCACATTCTTTGTCTTTTGAAAAGTTCATTATTTAACATCAAAACAGTGGCGAATAGTGCATGCTCTAAAACAAAGTGGGAAATGACACGTTTGCCTCATCACAGATACATAGACCTTGATTCAAATGGTTGATTTCTTTTCAATTGCAGCACAGCAGGCAGTGCCCTATTCTGCCAAATCTGTCACCCAATGTCACCAAGAGCAGGAAATATGCATTGCAGTGACAGCAGTTTTGAAAAGGTCATATTTTGAACAACTTTTCACACATTTTAATGTTTATTTGAAATATAGCTTGCTGAAAATCACAATGGGCTACATTAGTTCTCAGTCAGACAAAGGAACAAAGTGAGTATTGCTCACTTGTTATTTAAAAAACAAACACTAGCTTTAACAATGATCAAAGTAAGCAAAGCTCTCATTTAAATTATTGACTAGAATTTCCTGTTTACTTAGTTAAAAATTAGAAAGGCTGTTAGGAGCTGGTCTCAAGACCCAAGGTAGCAATTACTGTATCACACTATAATATTAATTGTTCCTCTATGATAATTTTTCACATGAACAATAGATTTGTCAGTTTTGAGTTAATAGTATAGTAATCTACTATTGTTTCCTCCACAGGCATATATGGCTTTCTCTGGGATTAAATATGTTCCTATATGAAACAACATTATTAACAGAAAATTTACTTAAACTCTCATAAAGTAGCTGACTCTAAAAACATCATTCAATTATCCATAGTAGAAACTAGCATATAATTATCCATATATTATACAGTTCCTGTGTTAGACATTGAAACGACGTTTTTGGTTGTTGGGTTTTTTTACTTTAAAGGCCTCCCTGCATAAAAGATCTGTGATGGCTGTCTGCTACTTTCCCCAGGGAACTCTACTAGAAAAGGTAGTATAGACACTGAGGAGCTTTTAAACCATATAGTTAAAGTGCAGCATCGTTACTGTTCAAAGAAAGTAAAAAAAAAAAAAGAAATGTCAAGTATTTTCAGTTTTACCCATTAGAAATATTTGCTCCTATTAAATTTGACATTGTCCATTTTTTTTGAGTTACTACTAAGGAACTGAGGGGGGTTGACCCAGTGCCCACCCAGTCACTTGCCCACTACCCCATAAATTCAGAAGGAATACAATAAGGAATTCATTCACTAATTCCCATCTGCAGGTAGATGCCCTGCTACCTCCTGTAAATTAGTTCATATAATAGGGCCATGCCTTGACTACCAAGATCCACCCCCCTTCCTTCTTCTATCCCCCAGCTGTTGTTGCTGAGCACATCATATGGTGTGGGGTATCCTTTTGGTCAGTTCAGGTCAGCAATCCCGACCTTGTCCCCTCCTACCCTCATGCTTTGAGGGGGAGGGACACAGTGGAAAAAGAAAAGGCCTTGATGCTGTGCAAGTGCTGTTCAGCAATTCCTAAAGACCAATACTGTCTTGGTCACTAATCTACAACATGAAACTATGAGGGGTGTTATGAAGAAAATTATTCATCCCAGACAGACCCAGTACAGGAACACGGTGTAGGCATAGCTTTGTAGGCATTAGTAAATTCAGCAAGGTAAAGAGGGGTGTAGGGAGGGGTGGGAGAAAGTTAATCTAAACTGTTAATCAGTGTTTTTTTTAAATGAAAAAGTATACTTAGAAGAATATTATAATAATTTTTATATAAAGAATTTCTAATTCAACTTCTTTGACAAAATTAGTGAGAGACTAATGTTTTCCAGGTCCTTAACCTGTGTGGAACATAAACACATCAAAATTAACTTTGTAAGGGTTGTTAATGTGGGCTATGATCTTTGCAAGCCCTTCAGAGAGAACAACAGCCAAACACTGCATTCTTGCATTGTATATATGAGTATATTTCTCAAAGACACTTAACTTGGTTAACAAACTTTGACACCAATGACCCATGTGTGAATTTCTGAAAGAAAAAAATAAACCCAAATGAAGCAAAAAACCAAAAACAAACCAAGCAAAAAAACCCCAACAAACCCTGCAAAATATAAACATCATTCAAAAAGGTAGGAAATAGCTGAAAATGATGTTTTAGAAACAGTAAAAAGGAGTCTTAAAAATAATGTCTTTACAAAGAATAGACATATTCACAGTGAAGCAATATAATTTGCCTCCTCATCTTGTTAAAAGAAAATAATAATCTCAAATAAACTTGAACTTTCAAGACTTAATTCTGCCATTTTAAGTTAGCTGTAAATTGTTGCATAGCAAAATGCACTGTGTATACACCTCTTTTTTTCAGAGCAGGATTGATCCTATCTGCTCCATATATTCAGCAAAGATGTGGTGTTTTTTTCTTAGAGTTAACCCAAAATATCTACAGTTATCAAAAACTACCTTAAAAGCTGGACTGTACTAAAATGAAAAGGCAAAATGCTTTTCCAGATCTCTGTTAGCAGAGAATACAGATGCACAGATACAGTGGCAGTCTCTACTCAACACAACCTGATGTTTTATTTGCTGCATGCACAATCTCAACATTTATGTGCCCATTTACAAAAAAAAAATAATTATGTCTTTGTGCTTAGGCTTTTATAGAACAATTGCAACTAGAAGAAAATAATTGTATGGGTAGTGTTATGCAGGACATTCAAAATATATGCAAAGAACAAAGACATGAAATCAGAATATTCAGAATAATTGAGCAAAGTGTTAAGTGCACCATCTGAAGTTGTGTTTGTACGATCTGATTGGAGAAGCTAACACAGAAAGCATAGCAAGTGCTAATGACTAAACTGGGCAGACCTCCAAGGTCTGAGGTTTTTTTTGTTTGGGTTGGGTTTTTTATTCCTATAAATGGACTGTTTATCATTTTAGTTTAGCATTTGCTTAATGTCAGGACTGTAAAAAAGAAAAGTCATGCTGTGTGTTTTTCATGTCTCTATCAACTTCTGTTTACTGAAATCGAGGAAATATTTTACACTACAGATATTAACAGATAGCTCATGAGTGACCCTTCCTAGATTATTGGATCAACACTGATATGAAAGTAGAGTGAGCATGCATGTATTCGTGCATGGTGAATAGCAGATTTTTTAAAAAAGTACCGAGGGAGAGCTAAGTTCATACTGAAAAAATATATCAATACATAACAAAAAATGACAAAAACCATTTAGTATAGATGGATTTTTCTTAGCCCCATTCTTATTTTTAATATATCTTAATAAAAAGGAAAAATCTATCTTGACAGTTTCTCAGTATTTAGTGCTTTTGATTGTAAAATATGTGCAATTTCATGCTGCTATCTAACAGATCCCTTTTAAAGACAAAATGCTGCACAAGAAATGAGATTAACAAAGTATTACTTTTCTTTTTCCCAAATTTTTGATTAAGTTCCTAGAATCTAATAATCAACAGCAAAGGCACATACACCTATTTCTCACTTCTGAATTCATCCTCAAGATCATTGTGGCTACCTTAGATTTATTTTATTTATTCCAGTCTATGTGAGGGAGGAAGAACCTTCACTGCAATTCGGGCTTCTTGAGGGATAGCCATCAGCTTGAAAAAAACAGTCAGTGTAATGCTCTGGAAATCAATTTGTCATGACTGAACTTGAGTTTGATATAAGACACAAAGACAGGAAAAAAAAATTAAGTGAAACATCCTAAGCATGTGATTTTGGTTCCAAAGTTTACATCTAAGTGAATACACAAAGCACAGCTAAAGAAACATCTCATTCCTTTTCTTTATTTGGTTCAGTCAAAGCATTTAGAAAAATGGCATGTCTGTGTTACGATCTCATATGTGTCAATAATCTACATGTCCACCATGATTTTCTTTCAGTACCAAGTTCTTTGAAATGTTTTCCAGTGGTAAGGATATCCTTCTCTTCATATGACATACCATTCCATTGCTAATAACTTTTACAAAAAAAAAGGAAAAAAAAATAGACCAAAACAACAGCCATTCATATTTTAAACTGCTGTAATTGGAAACATTTCTCTGTCAGAGTTCTACTGAACTCTCCACTTTGGTTTGTGATGTTCAGAGGATCTGGGTGGACTTGATTTAATCATTCAGTGATCATGTGGAAAATAATTCAGCTTCAGATTAAGGAAATTAGGGAACAAAATAAGGCAACAGTTTTGCAAAACAAAATAAAACACAGAAGCCTTGTGTTGAACTACAGGCTTTATCCTCTTCTGTACGAAAAAAACAAAACTGGATTTTGCAATGTAAAGTAATGCAAGACTGTGTGTGTTACTTTATTGTTTCTCCACAAGAGCCTTATTTTGTGTGGTTATGTTTCTTACTTGTCTTAACTTTCGTAATATTTTCCAAGAGAATCCAATTTTGCATTAATTCAGTCAGGTTTAAATTCTGGGCCTTGAATAGTCTGAGTTGCTACTCTGGGTAGAAAAAAGTAATCATAGGAGACTTGGAGATAGCAGTAGAAATTGGTTCTTGAGATTATGAAATTTTGTGGCAAGATGAATTCCCTCAAGCGTGGCAGTTGTTAAAAACAAAAAACTAGTGACAAGGACTGGAATGTGAGGAAAGACTGTAATTTCTACATTCTCCCTGGAATAAGAGTAACATTAGAAAATAAAGTGTTATCTAAAGAAACTCAGTGTTTATTTTTCTATTATTGTTGTTGAACTATTCTGAAACAATCTAATTGAAAATGTAGCTTTCCTGAAGAGCAGCAATGCAAAAAGAAAGAAGAAAAGCTAAATGTTACAGGCATGTGAAGAAATAGGAGGAAAATAGGTGGTTTATTAACTCTAAGCTGAAGTAGAAAACAGTAGAATACTCACAACCCAAGGGCCAGGATGATTCAAGTGTTAAGTGAAACTATGAAATTAAATAAAATTAAATCCACTATAAAGTGAAATCTACTCTGAAAAAGAAAGCATTGCAAGTTTGCATGAAATAATGCATAATTCATCTTACATAACGTCTCATAAAATCAACTCATATAGCATTAAAAACTAGATTAATTTTTATTCTAGTGCTGACACAGTCTTTCAAAAATAAACATCAACAAAATCTGAGGCTAAACTGAAAAATGCATTTTATGAGTAAGTCTGATAAAATCTATAACCAGGCAAATAACTCTATATCCATATATTAATATACATATCCAAGTATGTTATAAACTGTAAGTTCTAAGCTATTACACAATGGAATTTATGGAATATTGACATTCACTACTATGCTCAAAGTACAAAAAAGATAGTAATGCATGTCATCCTGAAGAGAGGAAAAGAATGAATGAATGTAAAATGTAAGGTGAAAAGAGCTGTTATTGACAAGGATTCTATAACAATTCATATAGCTTGTGTGTAAACAGGGATGGATGAAGTGCAAAAGAGAACTGAATTCTTCTCACTGTTTGAAGAGAGAGATATTTTACCTCTTTAATTGCTTTTCCTAATACTACTATCCTTTCTGGAAAGTTAAATGGAAGTTTAGCAGGGTAAAAAAGATATTTCCCTCCCACTGCTCAAGTAAAAGTTACTTTATTGCTGTGGTTCTCAGCCACCCTTACAGTTCAAAAAAGTAACTAGTGGCTCTTTTTGGGGAAATAAGGTGTTTCAGTCAAGCATTTCCTGTTCCTTCCCTCCAAAAAGCTGCTTTCCTTTCTATTATCTTCTCCTTTGTTCCAATGAAAGAGAAAGGAAACTTCCCTCTTTCTGAGATTCACAATTCATAAACACCTCTTCTTTTTTGCTTAGTCACTCAAAACTTGCTTAATGTGAAAAGCTTTGGCAGGCAGCTTTATTATTCTGTATTTATTTCTTCTTGCATTTCTGGTAGTGCAGTAATTAAATTCATCATTACGTGATGCTGGAAGTTGTGACAGAAAGTCATCCTTTTATTTTGGTCTACCTAGATCAATCTTTCAGACTTACACTCTTACAAATAATGCATATCAGACAACTTTTGGAATGTGTTTAGTATTGCAGCTACAGGAGAAATGCATAGTTTGTAAACTTCATATACATAAGAATTCTATAAAGAGGTGAAAAGCTATATCACAACTCTACAAATTAAAAAAGCAAAGCATATACAAAGTAAGATGCTTATGGCTTTGTTTCAAAGAAGACTAGCTTCAGAATGAACTTCCAGTGGTCTGTAGACAAGTCAAACAACTTCTGTTCATGGAGAACCAGGAAACAGATTAAAGCTTAATAAAAGTTACTATTTCTCTTTACAATACTCCATTGTTATATTATGCATTAATATGGTCAAGTTGCAATGTAAGATTCAGTTTCTTTTTTAAGCAGAGTATTTCTGGGGGATAAAAAGTTAAACTACAAAACAACATCTAGACCACAATAATGTCAACAGTTAACACAGGTGAAGAAGAAAATATCAATCATTAAATAGTGAGTTGTCTTTTTTCCTAAGAACTTAGACAATTGTAAAGATACAGAATACAGAAAGCCAGAAGCTAGTGAGCAGAGTTCACACAAACAGGCATCCTTGTAACTGACAAAGGGGCACAAATATGGGGGAAAGTGCTATTGTTCATATATCCGAGTTCAAGAAGAAAGGTCAGTCAGTCGCCAAAATTCCTCCAGAAAAATCTCTTGTGTGAGATATCAGAACTATGCAAAAGGAGGATGTGTCAATCAATACATACCTTCCCGCACAGACCCATCCCATTTTCTTTTCATCCATAGCATTCAAATTTTGATCAGAAGACCATACTAATTAAATCATCATTCAAAATACTAGAGTAACTTGACACAAACTGACTCCAGGACATAACAAAAGCACTTCAAATAAATCTAGTACTTCTGTCATTTAAATAGATGATGTAAAATCTTTTCAAATTTTGGATTAATCAGTTCTGAAGTCTAGCATTTCATGACTGGACATAAAATGCTGCTGTACATATGTAATGTAACAAAACTAGACAAAAAAATTAATTGATATTTTAGCATTAAAAAACCAAAAATACCGTAGAAATATCTAAATTCCTCTTGTGCATAGCAGGGCCATGAAGTCAAGGTGGTTTCTGTTGGTACTTGACATATCCTCAGAGATTCTTCTTTAAATCCAGAGAGAGGAAATAGTACATTTCACCAACTTTTATTAATTGGCATATTCATCAGGGAAATCCAATCACTAACTAATAGTGTCTTTTATGTTGCCTTCAAGAAAGTAACACATCAAAAGCTACTAATATTTAAAGACTAAATCCAAAGTAAAGTAATTGTAAATTATCCAGCAATTATTTACAATGGCCTAGATTATTTGGCCATGCTCCATCATACATGGTAGCTAGCCCTGTGAATAATTCTCTGCATAAAGAGGTAAAATTTAGAGTAATTACTAATAAATTAGAGTAATAATTTAGAGTAATTACTAATAAAAAAAACAGCTACTCAGCATGAAAAAAGAGTAGAAAATACTGATCTGAAGAGAAAAGTAACTCAAAAGGTGAAGAAGAATTTAGTGTGTTATTTTAAAAGGCTCAATTACATCTTTAATATTAAAAGCTAAATATTCCATTAGAGAAAGTAGACTTGTCAGGTAAAGAATGTTACTCTACTACAGTCATTCTTTTTCTCCGTTTGTTAGGATCCTTATCAAACTAGTCTATGGAATATATGGACAGGTATTCCACAAAATCAAAATAGAACTTCTACTAAAGAAATACGATGCACTTAGCAACACTAAGGAATAGCCAAAAGTCTGTGTTCAGAAATCAATTCTTTCTTTTGATAGGGATTCTGACAAAGAACATTGGAAAAATCATTATGACATTTTATAGTTTTGTTAAGTACTTTATAAAATGAAAAGAAAATTAACTAAAATATTAAAGGATAAAGAATCCTAGCAAATAAAAAAGTATAAATAAAATTTTCTGCTTGAGAGAACATTTTCAGATTTTCAGTTCTCATGACATGTTTTCCAGCATCTGATAAAATCACAAAATACAGTGAAAGTCATCTCAGTTGCTTTATTTACTATGTAACATATTTCAGGGTCACAGAAGAGTTTAAAATGCACTAGTAAGCATTTTGATGCTAAGGGTACTGATAGAATAGTGATCATATTGAATGAAAAATTCTTCATGGGAAGATATTTACTTGAATAAATTGAGATTTTGATAGATGGTAGTCTGTTTTTTGCTGAGGGCACAAAATACTAAAGCATTTAAAATACAGATATTTGAAATACTTGAAGACAATAGGAATTACTGAGGGTAAAAAGTTCCTCAGCCCTAAACAAATAACAATACATTCTGAGAAGTCTCAATTCATTGTCATAATGAATCACAGAATCACAGAATCACAGAATCACAGAACATTAGGGATTGGAAGGGACCTCAAAAGATCATCTAGTCCAATCCCCCTGCCGGAGCAGGAACACCTAGATGAGGTTACACAGGAAGGCGTCCAGGTGGGTTTTGAATGTCTCCAGAGAAGGAGACTCCACAACCTCTCTGGGCAGCCTGTTCCAGTGCTCTGTCACCCTCACTGAGAAGAAGTTTCTTCTCCAATTTAAGTGGAACCTCCTGTGTTCCAGCTTGTGTCCATTACCCCTTGTCCTATCATTGTTTGTCACTGAGAAGAGCCTGGCTTCATCCTCGTGACACTCACCCTTTAAATATTTATAAACATGAATGAGGTCTCCCCTCAGTCTCCTCTTCTGCAAACTAAAGAGACCCAGTTCCCTCAGCCGTTCCTCATAAATTCTATATTATTTCTGAAACAAAACAGGACCAGGAACTTCAGTCAAAAATCTGTTCAAGCTTGAGTGTACTTTCGATTTTCCTTGTATTGAGAAAGCTTTCTCCATATATCTCTGAAATTGTGCAGTCAGTTTGTGCACTGGAAAGAAATTCATGTTCCCTTCACAAACTGCTTTCCATTAATACTATACACATTAATGGTACTCAGTACTATAAAGCTTCTTTATAGAGGGTACACCTTGGGTTAAGCTTTAACTATATAAAAATCTGACAACAGATAACACAGTGCAGGACTCTTACAATCTGTTCAGAGTCTTCATTCTCTTCTATCCTCTCGCAGTGAAATGAGTATTCAGAAAAAAGAAAATTATGAATACTGCTTATTCTGCACTAATACACATGCACATTTCTCTTCTCTGTTGTCATTTTCAATACTTTAGAACAGAATTTTGTCTCATTACTCCTAAGGCACAGAACCTAGAACTTATTTATTTTCTTTTTTTTCCCATTTCTACTTTTCCACTTTAAAATAATCACATCTTCTAAATGTCTTCTTCTGTTTCTTCTAAGTTAAACTTTTTAAAAAGTGCAAAAAAGTCCTGACCCCGCCCATTTGCTGAATTCTAGTAAAGGTATGAAGAATTAGTCTTAATAATTTAGTTCTCCCATAGAATTCTGTACCACTGTAACTGTGTATTACACAGCAATGCTTCCATAAACCACATATTAACACCACAGAATAATACCAATGCTTCATAAAGAATGTAGTCTTATTACAATAGCACAATATGTAAACTGATACTGGATGACTTTCTCCAAAATTTATCTAAGAAAGCTGAGTTTTATTTAATACAGATCAGTCAGGCAGTATTAAGCCATGTTAACACTAACTTAGTGCTCTAAACACTAGGCCTCTCTTGGTCACAGAATCACAGAATGAAAGAATATTAGGAGTTGGAAGGGATCTCGAAAGATCATCTAGTCCAACCCCACTGCCAGAGCAGGATCACCTAGTCTAGGTCACACAGGAACATGTCCAGGCGGGTTTTGAATGTCTCCAGAGAAGGACACTCCACAACCTCTCCGGGAAGTCTGTTCCAGTGCTCTGACAGCCTCACAGTGACAAAGTTTTTCCTTATGTTTACATGGAACCTTCTATACTCAAGCTTGCTCCCATTGCCCCTTGTCCTATCATTGGACATCACAGAGAAGAGCCTGGCTCCGTCCTCCTGAAACTTGCCCTTTACATATTCATAAACATTAATGAGGTCACCCCTCAATCTCCTCTTCTCCAAGCTAAAGAGACACTCCTCCCTCAGTTGCTCCTCATATGGGAGATGCTCCACTCCTTCAATCATCTTTGTGACCCTCATCTTTCAAGCAATTCCCTGTCCTTCTTGAACTGACGGGCGCAGAATTGGCACAATATTCCAGATGCAGTCTCATCAGGGCAGAGTAAAGGGGAAGGAGAACCTCTCTCGACCTACTAACCACAACCCTTCTAATACATCCCAGGATGCCATGGGCCTTCTTGGTCACAAGGGCACATTGCTGGCTCATGGTCATTCTGCTGTCCACCAGGACCACCAGGTCCCTTTCCCCTGTGGTACTCCCCAGCAGGTCAGTTCCCAATCTATACTGATACAGGGGGTTGTTCTTTAGCTGTGAGGATGCTATGGAAAACAGTGTCAAATGCTTTACTGAAATCAAGATAAACCACATCCTCTGCCCTACCAGCATCTATCCACCTGGTTATGTCCTCATAAAAGGCTATCAGTTGGTCAAACATGACTTCCTCTTGGTAAAACCATGCTGACTGCTCCTAATGACCCTCTTACCCTTGATACACCTAGAGACAGTGGCAAGGATAAGTTGCTCCATCACCTTTCCAGGGATGGAGGTCAGGCTGACCAGTCTGTAGTTACCCGGGTCTTCCTTCTTGCCCTTTTTGAAGACTGGAGTGACATTTTCTTTCCTCCAGTCCTCAGGTACCTCACCTGTTGCTCACAACTTACCAAAGATGATGAAGAGTGGCCTAGTAACGACTTCCGCCAGCTCCCTCAACACCTGCAGATGTATCCCATCAGGGCCCATGGATTTATGGATGTCCAGATTGCTTAACTGGTCCCTAACCCAGTCTTCATCAACCAAAGTAAACTCCTCCTTTCTCATTACTTCCTCTGGGACCTCAGGTGTCTGGGGCTCCTGAGGACAGTCTCCAGCAGAGTAGACAGAGTCAAAGAAGGGATTCAGTAACTCCACCTTCTTAGTATCCCCTGTCACCAGGGCACCATCTCATTCATGAGTGGGTCTACATTGCCTCTAGTGTTAGTTTTGTCTGCAATGTATTTGAAGAAGCCCTTTCTCTTGTCCTTTATGTCCCTTGCAGGGTTTAATTCCAAGGAGGCCTTGGCTTTCCTAGTTGCCTCCCTACATCCTCTGACAACAGTCCTACATTCCTCCCAAGTGGCCATCCCTTCTTGTGGGGAACCTCAGCTGGACTGAGGCCCTTGGACAGGGTGACTTTGACCTTGAGAAGATTCCAGTCTACCCTTGAGAGAATAAACAGGAACAAGAAGAGCCACAAGGTAAGCAAGTTTGTCAAAAGTGCTGACAGCAGACTGAGGCGTATGTGTTCCTTTGGTGGAAGTGTTGAGTTGTGATGAACTGTAAAAATATTATCCAATAAAAAAGAAACATAATAACTTTGAACCAATGAGAAGACGACACATCTGGGGAAAGAGAGTATAAATAGATGAGGAAGAAAAACAATAAAGGCTTTTTGTGCTGCGCCAACACTTGTTGTCTTGTCGCTGTCCATTCCTACCACGGCACCTTCCTTCCATGATCTATAGACTCTCTTCTTCCACTTGAGTTTGCCCAGCAGTTCCCTGTTTAACCATGTGGATCTTCTGGCTCCCTTTCTTGATTTCCTACCCTTTGGGATGCTCTGATCTTGAGCCTGGGAGAAGTGGTCCTTGAATATAAAGTTGGCTTATCTACCATTTGCATCAAGAAGTTATCATCGATGCACTAGAGCAACCTCCTGGACTGCAATTGGCTGGCTGTGTAGGCCTTCCAGGAAATATCTGGGTAGTTAAAATGCCCCATGAGAACCAGGGCCTGTGCTTGTGAGGCTTCTGTCAGCTGTCTATAGAAGGCCTCACTAACATCCTCATCCTGATCAGGTGGCCTGTAATAGAGATCCATAAACACAAAACAGTAAAACAAAGCAGTTCACACCAGTTTGTCAACAGTAAACTGTTGGTGTAGGTCATCCATTGCTCTGAGGAAGATGTGGAAGCCAGAAAAGGAAGACAAGCACGTTACTCCTTGTTGGCTAATAACAAATTTGAATCACATCTTCAAAGCCCACATGCTTCAGCCCTGAGATATATGTGGACAAAAGCAATATGAAGGTTCACATATCTGCTTGTGTAAGGATTAAGATTCAGTGTTTCAGACACTCTTTTTTTTAAATCCTGATTACTACCTACATTATATCTGAGGTGTAGTCTATGGAAGGCACTCAGTCCTCCCTTTGCAAGAAAATGAAGTTTATGATCCAGTTTGCCTTTTCCATCTCTTTTATCAACTTAGATCAGTCCCTTATTAAGAAAATTACAATCATTTGGTGGTGCCAGGCAAGAAGTAAATATAAAGGATATAGACTGCTCTGTGAGTAATCAGCTTAATGAACCTTGGTTCCTCATAGTTTTTCATCTTCTATCTCTCAGCTCTGCCTGTTCTCTTTACTTTCTTTTGCCTCAAAATTTTCACCTCTTTCACAGTAAACTCATGTCTCCTGTAACATGCTACCAGATAATAGTCAGAGCACATGGTGATTAGACCAAATATATAAGCCAAATGACATGTCAGCATGTGTATAGTGGTTGGCCTGCCTTTACTCATGTGCAACACATATTATGAACATATCCTTTCCCCTCTCTGCGATACTAATTAAGTAGTTCATTTTGTAAAGTTGCTTATTAGTACAAAACTGGTAGAACATATTTCTGAAACTCCAAATTCTCTTTCAAAGTTGACTCAATCTGATCAATAGGCTTAAGAATGTATTATGAGAGGACTCACAGAAAAAAATAAATTACTCCACAAGCTTCATTTTCTAAAGAAGCCAGATTATAAAAGAAGAAAAAGAAAAATTTAAGGAATTCCCAGGTAGTTAATAAGCAGTTAACAATGTACTGACTAGGAAGCAGCTAATTTACTTTTGGACAGAGTTGAGTATTAAGGCAAAAAACCCCAACCTAAATGAGGTAAAATAACCATCAGGAGCTTTATCAAAGAGAGAAAAGGTTTAACAAAAATTTAGTGCTACCTAAAATTGATCCAGCAGTTAAACTCCTTGTGCTAGGACTATAGGATCTGTCATAAGTAAACACATTCCTAATGCTAGTAAATAGTTTCACTTTACTTATCAAGGGCAGTCATCATCTTACGAATACAAGATGAGTTCACTTTAGCATTGTCACCGGATTTATTTACCTATTTCATTGCTAGCTGTATTTACTAATGCATTTTTTTTCTTGTCGTTTCCCTTAAAGGTTAATCACCTGCAACGTCTTTTAAATAGCCCTAAGTTCCACACTAAAAATAAACTCTTAAATTTTCTAAAAAATTTATCTCCATTTAGGGCTCAGGGTAAAACCAAATGAAAACAGGGGGCAGGATTTCTCCCTATTGTCCCCACCCTCCCAGAGGAGGATAAAAAGGGAATAGAGGAGAGGTGTTTCACACAAGATTGGAAGTTAAGACTATAGCAAGTTTAATTAAAAAACAGGGGAAAGGAAAAGGAAATTAATAAAGGACAAAGGATATTCAATTATATACAAAACCTGATCCTGGTAGTCCCAATTAAAAGTGTCCAAGAAAATAAGAAAATAAGTCCCTCATGGCTGCTGTGACTCATTGCAAGGGACTTCAGTCGTGCCAGGAGCAGATGGTGGTGGATGCCGCCAAACATTTGGAGGTAGGCCCAACCATTCAGAGATGCAACATGAGGCAGCCCAGGAAGGATGGAAGGAAAAGCGCCCGAGGAAGGAAGAAAGAGCCCCTGAAACTTCTGGTCTCCTTGTTTTTTTAGACTGTGGCTGGAAAAGGAAGAGAACAATACTGCCTCTCAGGGTCCTACAGCTACCACCTATCTTTTCCTCTCAGCCTATTAATGTTTAAACCATAACAAATTTGTACAAGACTTTTATCTGTGGCTCACTGAAAGTGTGGGGAGGTCAGAGTTACAGTCATACAACCATATGCAATCCTCTTAAAATTAATTTCTCTCTGTAACTTGTACTTGAATCATAGATGGCTTCTGTGGCAATATTCATGCAGTATGCATTGATATGGAGAAATATATAGCCCTTTTTCCACTATTTTTTTCAGTAGGCATGGTGTAAAATTTAAAACTTCTCTGCATTAGAAATAAAACTTCATAAGCCTGCTGCTATTTAAAATCAATGCATTTTAAGTATGACTTCTGATTGCTTTAAAACATATGAAATACATCTTGTTCTTCTGAAGGGGAGGGCAGAGAGGGACCCAAGTGTTTTGGAGTAACCTGTAGGCAATTCAGTAGAAGAACATGAACAGTTCGTGTTCTAAACACTAACATCAAACTTTGGAAGCCTGAAATTGCAGATAGGCTAAATTTGTCCTTCAGCATTTAAGGCAGATTACATTTTCTCAAGTATCACTTGTGAAATCAACTACTGAAAAAACTATTATTGCTGAAAGCTGTACCAAAAGTCATGTGTCAACCTCAAATATCCTCCATCTGAGGAGTTTTCTCAGCACACCAACATAAAACCCTCCAAATCTGTAGTTTCTCCTCAGCGTTAGAAGCTTTCTTTTTTCTCTGTGATCCCATCATAACCAGGCTTAGGGGTGTATCTCTGCTCTATGATTGCAATGGAATTGACATCCTACTTACTTACACACCACAGAAGCAAATCCAGAGTTATCAGGGTAAATGACAAAACACAGGAAGATTACAGGTAAAATATTGTTTCAGAGAGGTGAAAGGATGCAAGTCCCTCTCGTGTTTCCTCATTTGTCTTAAGTTTTTTTTCCTGTAGAGCCTAGAGAATTTAGTAGACCTTTCAGACTGCTGCCTAAAATCATGTGATGCATAAAAATACATTGTATACTTTGAGTACATCATCATCAATGCTATTATAGTTGTGTTATTAACGAATATTAGCTCTTTTTGTTCCTAATAATCATACATTCTTGCTACATGGTACCTTGGAACTAGTACTACACAGGCCCACTGGATTTCTTAAATTAGAAAATCTACTGTATTAGGTCATACTTTCCAATTAAAAATGCCTTATACTAGGAATACTGAAATCATGCTATATGTTGAAGATTCACCTAAAGAAATCCCAGCAAGCTGCAGTTCTCAAGCTTTGGGGACTTTTACGTAAACATAAAATTGTTCTGCAGTAAGGAGATAATGTGAAAATGTAATTTTTCTGCTTCTGTGGCTTTATCTCATTTAGTTTTAAACACATGTGCTCTTCATGATACGGTTTACTTGCATTTTCACCATGTTTCACTCAGGAAAAGAAAATCCAAAGAG
This sequence comes from Mesitornis unicolor, assembly GCF_000695765.1. Lineage (NCBI taxonomy): Eukaryota > Metazoa > Chordata > Aves > Mesitornithiformes > Mesitornithidae > Mesitornis > Mesitornis unicolor. The sequence goes on from NW_010191547.1 coordinate 21,527, forward strand.
AAACCTTTTATAGAGAAAGAACAGTATCAATACTGAAAGAATATACCTATCAAAGAATTTTGTTTTCTATGAACAGTACAGATAGATGGGGATAGAAGGAAAGTGACTGTCAGCATAGCAGATATAGCATAAAATTCCTATTAACTACAAAATGTGGCATAGAAAATTTATTTTCTATTGTGGTGGATCATGTGACCAGCTCCCAGAAAAAAAGGGAATTAGTACCATCTAAATACACATTACATAGTAAAATTAAAGCTGTTCTTATTTGCATAATATTCAATCAAATTTTAGCTTCAAGAAATAACACAAAATGCAATTTAGAAAGAAAATGCAAACATTGTTTTCAGATCTTCAACTTTTCCCACTGTTTTTCATACTACTAAGATTTCTGATACCTATAGGTGTTGTTTCAGAAACCACATTGCCTAAGGTATGATACACTGGGCTTGAGGTCTGGTGGCTTTTGTTGCATTTCTACCATTGTCTTTAAACTCTGGAGACATAGTTAATTAATACTGTGGTGATGTTCAGGTTTTGCTTGTATATCTTTTTTAAACTGTGTAGAAATACTCTCAAGGTATACAAATAATGTCGACGAGAATTAAGCCAATGGGAGCATATGCTCCATTTTACTAGTATGCTCCATATTCACTGATACAACTTATGCTACAAACATCTTCTGAAAATAACTGTTTTTCAATTCTTATAGCTGTCTCACTAAAGCCAAGAATATAATGATAAATTGTTAGGAATGTAGTAAATTTCTACAACCCCTGAGAAGGAACACAAACATTCTAAGTGCCTTATTAGGTTTTTGGTACTGCTTTGTGTCTGTCATGACTGTTGCTAGGAGCATTCTTTTCATCTTCTCAATCTTTCCTCCCCTACATGTGTTCTGTGTTGCAATTGCCAGTCGTGTCTTTTTGTCGGTTTTGGTAAATAAATGCACTTTATACACAGAAATAAACTCTGAGAGAGGCTAATGCAGACTGTTGCCTGACTGTTAATAGAGAAGTTCACATCAGAAATTGAAATGTGAACTGCATGAGTTCCATTAACTTCCAGGCAGAATTCCAATTTTATCCTTAGATGCTTTGGGGAGACTAAAAACTACCTCTCTTCTCTATGATCAAGTGCCACATCCCAGGACAATAGAAATATTGAAGTTGATTCCTGCTACTGAAAGGAATAATGAACAAATATGAGACTAATTTCTTCAATTCAAGTTGAAGGTTGTTTGTCAGGTTAGGCAATCTCAATATGAAGCAGTCATCTTCCTGTATATTGACATAAATCTAGCTTTTCTTTTGCAAATTATGAGGATTACACTCCTGATTTAGTGAAAACACAGCACCTTAAGCATGTAGTCTTGATTACCTCATTTTCTTAATGTCTATTGTTCATCCTCCTAAATTTCCAGTAGTTCTCTCAAGTGAAAATTAGTGATTCCCAAGCAAACTTACAAATAACATCACCAAATAATATAATCTTTTTCCATTTGCAGGCATCTTACACTGTAATATGAAAATTTAACTTCTAACATTTTAGCACTGCCATTTCCTATTGCAATTAGACATTTAAACTGTGTCCAGCTGACTCAAGTAAGACAATTTTAAGAAACTAGAGATGTCTTTTCCAAGATCAAGGTTAGATTTTTTAAGTGCTCTGGGGTATTTGTTTTACTTTTCAATGATAAACATGTGACCACACCTACTTTAGACTCTGTGGGTTCATTCATGATAGTTTGATTTTTTATGATTATTTTCTATCTTGGATACTATTTTTTGTCCTGCTTATCCTAAGAATGTTTCCTCCAAATAAGGAAATACTAAAGAGAATCAATAGCCATTAGACTTGCCCTAGATAAACAATAGAAGATTCCTGAACAGATTAGTGGTTTGCAAATATTTTAACGGCTTCTTCTGAGACAAAAGTCTGGACACCGTTAACACAAGCAAGGATTACAAATGTAATCTCATACTGAGGCAAGCTCTTCAGTTCCAAATTCAGCTACCAAATCAGCAAAATATCTGTTAGTCACAGAAGAATATAACTTCTGATCTACCTAGTGTATAAAAGAAGGATCCTTTTGTATATTCTTGGGTAAGGAGGTACTATGAGAAAAGCCAATGGGAAGAAGTACAGAATAAATTCTCAGACAAGCAAGGTGTATTATTTTTTGCAGAGGTATATAGAATCATAGAATCATGACCTTTAAGATCATTGAGTCCAACCATAACTCGTCCACTACTAAACCATGTCTCTAAGCACCTTATCTACCTGTCTTTTAAATACCTCCAGGGATGGTGCCTCCACCGCTTCCCTGGGGACCCTGTTCCAATGCCTGGTAACTCTTTCAGTGAAGACATTTTTCCTAATATCCAATCTAACCTCCTCTTCCAAATGTTGTCACATTTACCAACATTCAGTCAAGTGGAACTTCCCCAGTCAACCAGGACTGATGATAGATGATTGAAAGGGGTTTGGTGAGCACATCCACCAGCTTCCTCAGGACACTTGGATGCATCTCGTCTGGTCCCATAGACCTGTGTATGTCTAATTGGTAGAGCAGGTCAATAACGATTTCCTCTTGGATCATGGGACCTTTGTTTTGTTCCTCATCCCTGCTTCTGGCTCAGGGGTCTGGGCACCCAGAGATTTTACTATATCTGTAAAGATATAGTAAAGGATGGAGATTCTCCTTGGCCCCTTTTTTTGTTTTTAATATAATTATAGAAAATCTTAAAATTATCTTTCACAGAATTGGCCAATTTAAGTTCTAGTTGGGCTTTAGCTCTTCTAATTTACTCCCTGCATGACCTCACTTCATGTTGTAGTCCTCCTGAGTTGCCTGCTTCTTCTTCCAAAGCTCACAGATTTTCCTCCCTTTTTTTCTTTTTTTTTCTTTTTTCTTTTTTTTTTTTCTTCTTTTGGCACATGAGGATTGCTTGCTCCTGCACCTGCAAGATTTTCTTCTTGCTTTCTTGGACTCATCTGCCCTTCAGGAGTGCCTCCCAAAAGACTCTTGTCAACTGGACTTCTAAACAGTCCAAAGTCTGCACTCTGGAAGTCCAAGGTGGCAGTTCTGCTGACCCCACTCCTTACTTCTCCAAGAATTGAGAATTCTATAATTTCATGATACCTGTGCCCCAGGTGTCATCCAACCATCACATCACCTACAAGGCCTTCTCTGTTCACAAACAAAAGGTCCAGTGGGGTGCCTTCCCTAGTTGGTTGACTCGCCAGTTGTGTCAGGAAGTTGTCTTCCACACACTCCAGGAACTTCCTAGACTGTTTCCTCTCTGCTGTATTCTATTTCCAGCAGACATCTGGTAAGCTGAAGTCCCTCACGAGATCAAGGGTGAAACTGTGAGACTTTTTCCAGCTATTTGTAGAATATTTTATCAGTCTCCTGGTTGGGTGCTCTAAAATACCCTCCCACCATGATATCTACCTTGTTGTCCTGATTTTTACCTATAAACACTCAACCCTATCATCACCATCACTGAGTTCAAGACAATATGATTTCTCCATGAAAAATGGACCAGAGTTGATGTGCTACACAATATGTACTGTTATTCACTGTCAAAAATAGAGACAGAAAGCCTGTAACTCTAGTAGAAATCTTGAAGTATGAACTAGCTACACAAGAGAACTGTATGGGCTAAGACTAATTTCTGCATTTTAGTTTACTGGACTCTAATATCTGTGGTTAGACAACCATGCAGGAAATCTTCAATACAGAAATGTATGTGGAAGCCTATAGCCACATACAGCACCTACGTCTGTCAGAGGAGCGTTTAAGAGCATATTGGACCAGAAAAATCACATTAATTACAGTAGTTCATATGTAGGAAGGAAGCTCAGGATAGTCAGAAACAGTAGTTTTTCTGCTGCCTAAAAAATTTCTATGCTTTTTCACAGAACATTTTCTAAGATTATAGGATGACGGACACTAAAACACAAAATATCTGCCGCTGCTTTATGAACTCAACACCATAGTCTTTAGAATAACTTCTGATCAGACCTTGCTGACAAATGACAGTCATCTAAGGTTGCATTACAACAAACAAAATGTCTGCTAACCTATAGTGTTACTTACTGTCTTGCCCATCTTTCTTAGCTGTATTATGGCCTAATTTCAACTGTAAAATCAGTAAGACCCAACTCAAGTTCAGATCTTTCACATCCTAGAAGAGTGTATTAACCTCTACACAAAAGGTGACTCCTGCCAAATGTTTAGAAGGGAAAAAAAAGAAAGCTATGTGACAGGGGTGGAAAGTAATTCCTAGTAAGCTACTCAAAACCTAACATTAAGGGTTCATACCTGTTTTCTGTACCTTCCCTTCAACTGCTGCAGCTATATGCTACACTTGCGGACTTAGAGCAGCTTCTTATTCAATTAATTTCCTATTCTAGATCCTGTGTTGACAGAATCTCCATTAATCAACACAAGACTAGCTAACAAACTAATTTCACCCATAAAAATGAATTAAACTAGTTGGATTATTTTTGCATTAAGGTTAGAGTTGCCATGTATCTGACAGCTGTCAATAGATAACATTTATGGGCCCTAGCTTATGTGTTTGTTGCTAGTCTATATAACCAAGTCACTACAAACATATCTGTATCTATTTTTTAATTACAACCATAAAATCAACCTTTTCCAACAAGTTTCATCCTTGACATGCACTCAAACTCATATTTTACTTATCTGTGAATGGCTTAGAATTCTCACATGCTTTCTTCTCTCTCACTGATGTTTCATCGTATCAGATATCTTTGGTCTCTCAGTGCTGTTCCTAAACTGGCTGCTAGATTTTGACATGATAAGACAAAGATATTTTAATATTTCAAGTCTACCCTATTCAAAAAGTTTTTTCACTCAAACAACTACTGTAGTGAAAAATTATGTATATTTTTCCAGGTATCCAAAAATAATTCTTATGACTACTTGTCCTTCTGTAAATTTTGACTAATTCATGAGTCAAATAAATTATAAGAGAAATATAAATAAATCTATAGTGCATATTATACTCTGCATATTACACACATATTCTCTACTCATGGACAATCTTAGACCTTTTCTGGAAGCCATTGAGAAGTTGTGCTACATAAGGCTGAAAAATATGTATAAATCAGATTATTTTCTCAGTGTTATTATAGAGAAGATTAAAAAAATAATCGTTACAGATAAAAATTTCATTGGGCAACATGGATAAATTTAATTTTTTTCCAAGAAAATTCTAACTTTTCTTTGAAAACTTCTATTTGAAAAATGATATTAAAATAATGACTTTTTTCCCTCTATTTAGATCTAATTTTTGCTTTTGAAATGTTGCAGCAAAGAAAGATGCTTTCCTACAGTGCACAGGACTACATACAAAGAACTTAAGCATCAAGTTTGAAAGTGCAACCTAAAAGAAAATATCCTTATGTAGATGCCTGAAAATGTGTATGCACTGAAGTTTTACCCAGAAAGTTTGTATAGGAATCTAAATTGTATCTCCCATTAGAATCTATTTAATATTTACAGTATGCATGCCTTTTGTTTAAGTCCTCTAGGAATGCGGTCCTGTAACATTGGCCTCATCTATGAAAAATCATATTACTGTCTGGACTTAAAAAAAGTGTTTCCATGTCATTTACTAGCTTTTTGATTTGTAGCAGTGTCTGAAAAGCATTAGAGAGTACACAACTTCTTTTTCAGCAGCTTCAGTAGAAGTGTAAGTTTGCTACTTATTTAGCGTACCAAAAGTAACTTTTATATATTCTAATCTCATTTCAAATGTTTCACACTCCATTAATGTTGAAGTGAAGATATTATAGACAATATAGAACTTATCTGTCCAAAAAATAAACTCAGAAAACCAAATTATAATAATTAAAACACATTTCAATGCATTATTTCCTTATCTTCAACATCTTTTCAAACATTTATATTCTCAGTCAACAGTTTATTAAACTTTATAAAAAAAAAAAAAGGAAAAGGTTTTCTAGCTTTACCGTATAGCATGCAAAAACAAATGGTTACTTCAATTTTCTGGATTTTAAATAATTATTTTTAACAGAATTTTCACAACACTGCTCAAAACTTTAAGATACAGAAGAAAAGAGAAATAAAGACAAAGGAAGGAAAATAAGGTTTGCTTGCCTGGCCTATAACTGTGAGCTTTTGCATTTCTTATACTACAAAGTCTTCGCTGGAATACACCAATTTTCATTTACGTTTATTTTTCCTTGTAATTTAGTTTAGTAATAGGAATTAGTTATAGAATTAGTTATTAGTTATAGGAAAAAAATTACAAGTCTGTCAAAAAGATAGAATTGTTACAGTTTTTAGCTCACAGGTTCATCCAGAAATTTTTTTGTCATTTGGATTAAGATTTAAACCATTTTCTCAATAAAATTACTTATGAGGTTCTAAAAAATATATGAATACGAACAACAGAAGTACATAATACAATTTACTGTACTGTATGTTTTATACAAAATGTGTTCAGTATGATAGCACACTGCAAAAGCTCAATCAAAATTCCAGCACATCTTGAAATTTGCAGCTAAAGCAAACACAGCAAACATATTATCATCTTAAACAAAATTACTACAAAAGACAAAGTCTAGCATTTGATGTTCCCTTTAGACATTTCTACGTAAATCTGCATGTCAAATGTGGCTCTCCATTGGTGATGTGTGCAGACTGGAATCAAAGTAATACTTATTTTGTAGACATTAATTATTACTGAAAAAGTAGGCAATGTCATACCACTTACTAACTGCAGTTCTCTTATTAAAATGCAATCAGCTGTTATGGTTTAAGGGTTAACAGCCTGAAAGGGAAGGACAGGTGGTATCTGTAGGACGCTGGGGGGTCAGAGATCAGTATCCTTCCCTCCCCTTTTCAGCCACAGTCTATAAAAAAAAACGAGGAGGGCTGAGGTTTTTGAAGGCTGTTTCTGGTTTTCTGGGTTGCTTCCTGTTGCATCTTGGGATGGCTGAGCCTATCTTCATGTGCTCGGCAGAATCCACCACCATCCGCTTCCCGGCACCACTGTGGTCCCTGGTGACGAGTCACAGCAGTCGCAGCAGTCACGAGGTACTGCTCGGACACTTCCACTCGGGACTACTGGGATCGGGTTTTGTATATAGTTAAATATCCTTTGTCCCTTATTAATTCCCTTTTCCTTTCCCCTGTTGTTTTTTCATTAAACTTGTTACAGTCTTAACTTCCAACCTTGTGCGAAGCATCTTTTTCTCTATTCCTTTTTTTTTTTAATCCTCCCTTGGGAGGGTAGGGGACAATAGAGAGAAAATCCTGCTCTCTGAGCCTTAAATGGAGACATCAGCAAATACAGTTTTAGTACTAAGAAATTAGCTAGTACATTCATATCTGTGATAAGGGATTTAGGCTCAAACAGGATTTCAATTAAAGTTTACAGTTTATTAAGTGAGTAAAGGCAAGCAAACAGCACTGGATGCATGGAGACAGAATGTCCTGATCCTGTTCTGATCCCTCAAGCCACGCAACGTAGAGGTCTCTTTTGGGGTTTATATTTTTTTAACTAATACATATTCATGGGATTTTGCAATACGCTTATACATATGCATGACCTATCCCCGCTTCATATTATAGTTAGCTCTCCTCCCATCCGCGCTTGAGCAGTGTCCCTTGCTGGTGGTTGTGGGGGGGGTTGCAGGGGATGTTCTCTTTGTAACCTTTGTTAATTTTTTCTTCTTGCGTAGACTTAGTTATTTCTTGGCTCTTGCTCAAAACACAGGACCGGTATTATCTCGTTTCTGAGGGAGTGTTTTTTCTTTCTGGCGTCTTATGGGTTTTACACAACTATATACTCCATTCTACTTGTTCTCAATCTGTTCTCCGTACAAGGACAGCCAAAACAGTCACAGAGGCCGCATCTTCCCTATGACCTCCACATTATTTTAACACGAATCAGACTGACACATCTCACAATATCTCTGAAGAAATTCCAATAACTATTTAGGCCATCCTTTAGACTATAATCAAAGACCATTACTCCATTGAGGGCCATAAAAATATACTTTGATTTTTCGAATATCTATTTTGTAAAATAAATATTTCTGGTTTTAGAAATGAGTAGATAATACATATTCTGCTAAGTCTCATAGTTTTACCACTGAAGGGAAGAAGCAGATCAAATTCAAATGTATTGCACATTTTCTGTTATCTGAATAATGTAAAAACCCCAAAGTAGTTATCAATTTTTCAGATAACATAAAATGGAATGGTTTATTTTTTCATTATATGAATTTCATTATTTAGTAGAATAAAATGACTACTCCATTATTTATCATTTGCTGCTTATTTATTTAGTATAGGGCTAGACAAATATTTTGGCCTAACAGACAAAAAGTCAGTTTGATATTCTTCAGGATGACATTCTTTCTAGTTCCAGTAAAACACGTCAAAATACAAAAGGTGAACAAAAAAAGGAGCAAGACATACCCCATTCTCCTTATCTCAGGAAAACAAAACCAACCAACCAAAAACCCACAGAGTAACAAAAAGGATGAAATTATGGAATATTTAGTAGTGAGGAAAAGGAATATACCAAAAATAAGGTATTTTTATGTGCATTTAAAAGCTGGGTGGAAGAATTTTACACTTCCAAAATGTTTCTGAGTTTTCTATTCTGAAACTGGCCTTCAGTTTCTGTTTTACACATGAAATGACCAAGTTTCAGAAATCCATACATAAGCAGTAGCATTTAAATGAATACAATGTAAACTTTAAGCTGGTCATCGTAGATCTGTGTGGAACGATTGGGTAAACTCACAAACTCAATAGGCAGGGGTCTGCCTCTTAGTTGTTTCACCACAAGCTTTGCATGGCTCTAACAAATTCACTTAATGTAAAATGGATTTCAGTTCCCATTTCTGAAAGGCTTACCCAATCTCTCAGAGCTTTTAGGAAAAAAAGAACCACTAATAACTGAGGGCATACAGATACCCCAAATAAAGGTAGCTGGCTGGATTATATATATATGTTCCGTAACATTGAAAAAACAGATATAAACATGATATGAGCACTCCTTCAAATTAGAGGACATACATCATGTAGAGAGTTTTAAATTATCCTTGCAGCTTCTGCTGTTGTATTTCATGGCTGATAATTTGCTACTTTTTATTTTTCTATTTTGAAAATAACAACATATTTAGGACTTAGGATTTCCTGTTCACTGAATTCTGGAAGAGCCATCCCTTCTGTCTATTTTTTTAAGTGGAAAATCTTCTAGTATTTCTCAAAGTAGTGTCACCATCTCAAGTTACAAAACATTCAGGACAGAGTAAAACGTTATGAGTTTTTTAGCTTTCTAAGTACACGATGTGATTCACACAGTCAATGTAAAGCTTACTAGAGCTTATAAGTCCCAAGTCAAATATCAAGGAAAAAGTTTAAAACAGCTCACATTTTCTACCTTAACTTACTCAATGAACATACAACTAGTAGGTGATCTAGTAAATATTAATAATAACACTTTCATGGATCTTTGAAAAGGCTTTTTTCCTGTGTTAGAAAAGCTTTCAGAATGATGAGCTCTGATTTCAGTCTGTCTGCAGCCAAAATCTAGCACACCTGCAGAACCCCACTGAAGTCAATTAGGATTAGTATATGTATATAAGATTCTGATCATACAGCACACCTTTTGACTCTATGGCCTACAAAACTTGATTGCACACCAGTTAAAAAATCATCATATCTAAAAAATCATCATATAAAAAAATTTAATCATATCCAAATTAGTATTTATTAAAATTCCATTGATTAGATAATTTTTAGACCATTTAAAAATCAGTAATCTATTTTGCAGTTCTGTTTGCAGGTAAACTAATGTTTCTTAGTAACCAGGGTGATTCAAGATTTCTTTAAAAAATTATACACAAACATACCATGAACTAAAATAACTTTTTTGTGTACCCTTAACATGCTATGAATGAAAGTATTTTTCAATATTTTTCTGCCAGTTATCCTTCCACTGCCCTATCTGAAATTAAAGAACATCAAATTCTAACCCTGTTTAATTTAGAATAGCAAAGGATTGATCCTAATAATGAAATAACAACACACAGCATTGTCTTTGATTCATTAAAGGATTTGCAGATAGTATCCAGTGAATGCAAACAAGATAATCATACAAGCACAGATAAAAATTAGCCCTTTTTCCAAACAAAATGCAAATATTGACTTCTATGATAGCAACTAGATCAGATTGGTAAAGTGTTTGATAGGACACTGTAATCCCAGTGTGGGAAACAGTACTGACCTTTGTGCTTCATATTGCTAGCATGTGCCTCGTTTGCATTTATGATCCACTGAACCTCTAAGCATTTGCCACAATTGGAAAAATAAAGTAGACACATGGAAAAGGGCAGTCTCAGTACAGAAAAGCTTGAAAGAAAGTTAACAGGCTTCATGTCTCATAATATCTCTCTGGAGAGGAAAGGAACAAATGTCATTTGCAATTGATCGCTTATAAAGATAAGTGGGCTCATAAAAAGACAATTTTTTCTTAGTAAGCAAGGAAAGAGAATCATAACAGGTGACATACTTGCATGTTCAGCAATCAGTATGCCCAGCAAGTATGTTAGAATACAGACATATGAAAAATATTAACATTTTAAAAAGCATGGATCCAGATTGAGTGTATACAGTCATGCAGATAGTCACATTTCGGTGACATGCTTTAAGAAAAACTTTCCCAAAATTCAAAAAAATCCCAAACTTAAACCAAGAAGCATCTATACTACTGGATACTTCAGCTGATACGATTTTATCTTGAGCTACATTTCTTGAACATGCACTTCCAAATCTTTCCTAATCCAACACTTCTAATTGGGGTGGAAATAAAGAAGTGGATGGGAAAAGGCTCAGGATTTCCTGCTATTTTTATTACTCTTGCAGTAGACGACATGATACCTTCAACTGTGAGTTTACAATATGTACTTAAAGCCTATTAAAGGTTTACAAGAAATGCTTCTTTCCTAGGATCTCATTTCTATTCTGGGTTCTTCTGTGAATCTTTTGTTCACAAGCAGGAAATAAAGAGATGTTACAAGACAAACCTGAAGTAACAAATTGAAACTTTTTTTTAAATCAAAGACTAGAACATCTTTTTATTCATCACAGCAACAATATCTGCCATCAGAAATTTGAAATTAATGTGATGCAATTTGTACCAAAAAACATCTTACTGTTCCGGTCCTCATTACTGATTCTGTATGTATTTTAGAGTATGCCACATTCTTTTATTTCAATAGTAAGGAGAAAACACAGACAGAAATATATGTTAAACAATCAACAATCCTTACACTGTTAAAATATCTGAGATTGAAGCCTTTGAGAAACAAATTGTTCTACTGCTATGCCTCTGGAAAAATTTACTCATGTCTACTCTGTTACTGTATGGGTGTGATGGCAAATCCTTAGTTCCATCTTCCACTAACAATGCTTTTATCCAGGCACATCAAGGGCAAATCTTCTGCACCAGATATGGAGATTATGAGGTTGATCTATTCCCTTGTTTGGGAATTATTTTTTTAACAATAAGTTTATATAAAGGCAAACCACAGAAGGATCAGAAAATAAGGGACACAAACTAATTCCCAGTCTTCTGGAGCATAAAAAACTCCCTACTTAGAGCTTGTATTAAAGACATAACATAAAACCTAAAAAGTCTGTTAGTTGATAGAGCTCATCTTTGTGACATGTCACGACATTGCTTTTGCTGTTATATAAGGGCAACATGACCACTTGCATCAACAGAATGAAATGCCATATTTCAGCAGGTGTTTTATTTTTAGACTGAATTATTTTTGAAAGCAAATATTTGAACTTCTATTGTAGAGATCTGAAATTGGTCCTAAGAATACAGCCATTCAGTACATAATTTAAAGCAGTCCTTCTCACATAGACAAATTTCTGCATTCAGCATCATTATCAAGCTTTCTATGGAAAAAAAAATGTTTATACTTGTTTCAACATGATTTCTGTCTGCACATATACTAATGCGAAGTACAGAAAATACTTGCACAATACTTAAGCATCTAACTTAAGCTTCAGATTTTATTTTTTTTTTCCCTGCAT
>NW_010191547.1:33684-54930 GCF_000695765.1 Mesitornis unicolor
CAAAGTTTTTGAACTTAAGTGGAAAACAGCAAGTACTTACACAAGGGTCATAATTTCATTAGATAAACATGTAAAGAAATGTAGATAATGTGAAATCCTTCTTTGTTTAGAGGGTTTTTATCTCCAGATGTAAAGCTATAATATATTTTAATGATGTACAAGAGCAAAAAAAACCCAAAAGAACACCACAACAAAAGTAAATTGGTCAATTAGTGTCAATATATACTATTTAAGTTGTATTTACCAAGATACAAAAAAACAAGTTTAAAGTTAATCTGTAAATGTAAACGTAGTATTTATTTTTACTCTAGAGAATTAAATTTTAAACTATAAACTGTCTATTCACTGTTTTAAATGAATTAAAGACCATTAGTGTCCCTTTTTGCTGAAATTATTTCCTGAAGATGTTGTGCATAAATGGGGATCAGTTCCAGTGTAAATTTTCCCAGAAAGAATTTGTCTCTACCTGGCAACAAACTTGGAGTTTGTCTTCAAAAAAAAAAAACACTACAGCTCTTTTAAGTACCAAATGGGTAATATATCTGCAATATTAAGCTATGTTTATTTGTGTAACAAACGTGATTTTGCTTATTCATATGTCAGGGTACTAGACTGTTGGTATGGCATTAGATAAACAGATAGACAGGTATCTATAATAGATACCCATACAATTACCATTTTTTTCCTAAAGATTCCCATGTTCTTCACAGGAAGAACAATGGTAGAGAATATTTTTTCATATTTCTGTCATGTAGACAAAATAGCAGGAAACTATAGCTGTTCATCTTCTGGGGAAAAAAAACCCCACCATTATTTATTACAATAAGATTCTGAAAATGCTTCTGAATCAACAAAAAGGTAAAGAGGAAAAAACAAACCACAAAGTTTCATTGTGTTGTTGGAGTAGATATGGATAGGTTTTCCCAGTTTGAGCTAAATAGAGCTAATTTTCTATTTAGTGATTTTAATTTTCAGCTAAGTCTCTTCTAAGTGGCTGCACTTTCTGAAACTAACAGCAAGTTTTTCCAGACAGTGCTCACTTCTACAAGTGATAGTGTTTGCATGGTATGTAAACATGGCTCTTGCTTATACTTGTGCCCATGGAAACCAAGGCCACTGTCACACCATGGGTGCGGTATTCGCACTTGCAGGGAGGAGAAGACAGGACAGATGACTCAAAACTGACCAACAAGGTATTCCATCCCATACTCAGAATAAAGCTGAGGAATCACAAGTCTTGCTCTCTTCTTTCTTCCCCCTTCTTCTGAAATGGCCAATGTCTGAGCAGAACCCTGCTACTTCATCTACCTTCAATCCTGATCCATGTGTTCCTGAATCCAGTTACTGAATTCTGCTCCCACCTGCTGTCGGGTCCGGTCTGGGACTTTTCCAGCGCCCTGCTCTGCAAGTCTCTGGTGACGTAATTTTCATTGAGGGCTGGGGGAGGACTTTTATATTGGTTTTATATATATTTGTATATATATTTCATTGTTTTCCTATTTACATTTTTGTCCTATAGTATTAGTATTATTGTTTCATTAAACATGTTAGTTTTCTTTTCCAACCCTTAACTCTCTCTCCCTTATTCTCTTTTTTTTTCCCCTCCTGGGGCGGGGAGAGGAGTTAATAGAGAGCGTCTGCCTAGCATTTAGTGGCCAGCCCAACCCTAAACCATGACAATAGGTCTACCTTAAATATTTGATGCAGTTCATTTTACAGCTGGTTCATCTAAGAAATTAACTTTTTGGGTACTTGGGGAGCTATTTAAAATTTAAGGATTAAAACCTGAAAGGAATTTATAAAAGAAACCCAATTTTTATATTTGTAATTTGGAAAGCAGAAAGGCATTTGATTGACAGCAACCTCTGGTTCAGATCTCTTCATAAAAGGGTCTAATAATTACCCACACTTAAACTGCTAGTTAAAATGGATGCATTTATTACTTGCAAAGTCTCCTTAGAAACACTAGACTTTTAAGTATAATCTAAACAGACAGCTAGGTCCACCCTTTATGATAATGTCCCATGCAGCTTTATTAATCTGACCTTTGGAAACCAATGAGAAATTTAATACTGCCCGATGTAATTGTTAGTGGCAGGCATTTTAGCAGTCTTTAATTTGCACTTCACTTTAATATCTTTTTCCAGTTATGATGTAAACTTTAATAGGATTTGACACTGTTAACCATGTTCTAATGCCTGAGTCGGTGGCAAAAGAGTGTGCTTGGGGTAAACTAGAATATGACCTTATTGGATAATGAAATGCATCAACCCTTGCTATGCAAATGGTAAAGCAAAAATTGAATACTGTAATTGTTTCTGCTGGCATCTGAGTGATATTCAGTGCTGCAATTGGAAGTGAGGGTGGTGGTGGAAATCATGTTCACGAGACTCATCTTTCACTGTTATGTAAGTTCAGACAGTCCTTTAAGTTGCTTGCAAGAGATACCTGATATGAGAAAATGGCTTCCAAATATATAATCAATAGCATTCTACAGAATTCACAATGAATGCAAAAAGTATTTAATGTCTTAAATTGTATGAGTAAGGTGATACCTACTGTGTAATACAAATCTGTCATTTTTTTGGCATAAGTGTTCTTAAAAGAAACATTTTATAGCCTATAAATAGCACAGAAAACCTATCTGCAAATTATGTTGATAGCTATTGAACTTCAGTGTTCTAAATGTACAGTAAAAAACACTTGACATATTACCTGAATTAAAAAAATACCAATTTACAGGTATTTATTTAAAACAATGCAAGTTAAATAGAGCTTGAAACAACACAAGAAACTGTCCAAAACAATTTCAATAAAGTGTTCAAGATGAACAGTAGCTACCTTTACATGGAAGCTTTTAAACAAAATTTACATTAAAAAAAAAATCATAGTGCTAATCAAATTGCACTGCTATTCAAAACTATTTGTCGGTCACACATCATTAAAATTCAGACTACTGATGCATTTAAACTTAAATAAGCAAAATTGCTACACTCATCCTTAAAGTGACTTCTTTAGGGATAGTAGAGTCTCAACAGGAATGAACATGTATTACACTAAGTATTCAGGAATCCCCACTCCCCACCATGTCAGTATTGAATCTCTTCTCTGCTGTGTCTGTTCAAATGAAGTGTTTGTGCATGACAGAGAGAAACTTACTGAATGCTGCTGAACATATTCTCTTTAGTCAAGTTCAAAATGTCTACTTTGAAATAGATTTGACAATTTAACAGAATGTAACCTAAATTTTAGAAGGACATGGATGAATTAAAACCAATCAAAAAATGAAACACTCCCTCCTAAAAAAAACCCAACAAACTAGATAGAGACACCAATCTGTTGTATGAGCATTACAGTGCAACTAGATACAGATATAACCATTACATCTCTTGTTAGTACAGACAGATAATTTTTCAGAAGAAGAGTTCTTGACTGGAATTTTGACACAGCCCATTTTTTTCCTCCTCCAATTTTCTGAATATTACATGTGAGAAGAAAAATAAAGTCAAATGTCCTTTTCTCTGCCATAAAGAAAACCAGAAGAAGAAAGAAATTATTTGGTATAGAATTCCTAAAGCTGTTAACAAGTCAGATAGATCTCACATGAATTTCATTCTATTATGAATGCAATAAACCACAGTTCGAGTACACTTTTTTCTTCATATTTTCTCCATTATCTTTATATATAACATGCATATGATAATTTAGGTATTTATCAGTAGGTATCTCTGTAGTAGTCATCAGGATATGTGTGATGTCCACACACATCCACTCTGAATTGGTGGCAGAAATAATGAATGTGCATTTAAGAAAAATTACAGACATATCTTGTTATTCCAATGCATTTTCTCAAGATACAGTGAAAGCAGTGAATTTTTGTGTAATTTACAGAAACCTTTTAGACTAATTCTGGCTCCTCTGTTTTTGAGATACTGTCTTTTTAGTATACATATATCTCATAGCAAAAGTGGACTTAAAAATCCGGAGCCAACCAACATAGAATTAGAAATAACGTCTACACTGAAATATGGACATCATTTTAAAATAACACTCGAGAAATTCTATGTGATGCTGATCAACCCTAATACCATCATATTAAAACTGCAGACAATTTTTCACTGGTGTGGAATGCATGTATTTTAACATATGGTAATTTTTACAATTCTGTTATATTTGAAACATGTTTTATTTACTTTTTTTACTTAAGTACTTTTACTTACTTTCTTGACTAATATAAAGAATATTTACCTGAAGACAACAATTCATGAGCCAAACATATTCTTGCAGTTTATTCTGTTTATCTCCATTGCTTTACACTAGTAGCAAGTCTGACTAGCTTACTGTACAAATACTGTGCTGTGTTGACAGATCTCAGTACTGGAATACAGCTTCATCAATTAATGCTTTGTTTAAAATAAATAAGAAAGACTTCTCACAAAGCTGTATAGTACATCACAGACCTTGCTCTTAATGTGTGCTTTCAAAGTCTGGGTAATTGCACTGTTACCAAAGATATTTGGTAGAACTGCTATCTGACCCACATACTTTCTCAGAGTGAGCTTCAGGTCTGTTAAAAAATAAGTTCATAAGATAAACTGTTATATTAAAATTACTTTCACAGATAAATAGTTTTGTTTCTTTTCAATATGTTTCATGACCTGACTCTCAACTGATTCAAAACAAAGAAAGAAAAAAACCATTTTTACAGATGCTTATCATGCCAAAGCCATTCCAAAATAATAACAAATAAATAACCCCCCACAACATTCACTCAATAATAATGTGTCTGTGGGCCTTCTGTAAGTGCGCAGAAATGAAAAGGAGTGGATAATTGTTTGAGTGGAACACAGAGCTGCATATCTTATAGCAATTCTTAAGTGACAGAAGAGTTTTGAGTTTCAGTTGATCAGGCTTTGGAGAAGAATGTAATAGGAGATAGTTATTTCACAGAGAATCACATAATCACAGAATGTTAGGAGTTAGAAGGGACCTCAAAAGATCATCCAGTCCAACCCCCTTGCCAGAGCAGGATCACCTTGGCTAGGTCACACAGGAACACATCCAGGCGGGTTTTGAATGTCTCCAGAGAAGGACACTCCACAACCTCTCTGAGCAGCCTGTTCCAGTGCTTTGACACCCTCACAGTGAACACGTTTTTCCTCATGTTTACATGGAACCTCCTATGCTCCAGCTTGCTCCCATTGCCCCTTGTCCTATCATTGGACATCACAGAGAAGAGCCTGGGTTCGTCCTCCTGACATTCGCCCTTTACAAATTTATAAACATTAATGAGGTAACCCCTCTTCAGATGTCTCCTCCAAGCTAAAGGGACCCAGCTCCCTCAACTGCTCCTCATAAGGGAAATGCTCCACTCAGTCATCTTTGTGGCTCTGCGCTGGACTCTTTCAAGCAATTCCCTGTCCTTCTTGAACTGAGGGGCCCAGAACTGGACACAACATTCCAGATGTGGTCTCACCAGGGCAGAGTAGAAAGGAAGGAGAATCTCTCTCGATCTACAAACCACAACCCTTCTAATACACCCCAGGACGCCATTGGCCTTCTTGGTCACAAGGGCACATTGCTGGCTCATGGTCATCCTGCTGTCCACCAGGACCACTAGGTCCCTTTCCTCTGTGCTACTCCCCAACAGGTCAGTTCCCGATCTATACTGATACATGGGGTTGTTCTTTAGTTGTGAGGATGCTATGGAAAACAGTGTCAAATGCTTTACTGAAGTCAAGATAAACCACATCCACTGCCCTACTGTCATCTATCCATCTGGTTATGTCCTGGTTATTTGGAACACCTAATTCAAACAGCCCTCATATCACCCCTTAAAAGTCTATTCACTCAGGTTAGTTGGAACATAATGACAAAGAACATCAGAACAAAGATGGTCAGATTATTTAGCAGCTGTATTCCAATGAAAACAACACTCTTGGACAAACATTTACTATCCTGCCTGCTGTTGCATGTCTTCTCTAAATACTGGGTTGGTTGGTTGTTTTTTTTTTCTGATATATACTTCTCTACCAAAGAAGAATTACTACAGTGTAACAAACTAAAACATTAATCAATTCACTCCAGGGGGATTGCAGTTCAGATTCTGACCATACTCATATAACACAAGTTCTGCTGAAATATGAGTTTAGGCAGCCATAAAGAGCCACTGAATGCATTACAGAAAGTAA
Organism: Mesitornis unicolor; assembly: GCF_000695765.1. Classification (NCBI taxonomy): domain Eukaryota; kingdom Metazoa; phylum Chordata; class Aves; order Mesitornithiformes; family Mesitornithidae; genus Mesitornis; species Mesitornis unicolor. Next base: position 39,876 of record NW_010191547.1, read on the forward strand.
TGATGTGCATTTTTTGCCATAGTTATTTGGTTTACCATGCCGTAAGATGCTGATGCCATGTACTCTGCATCAGAACATATACAGCTTTGTCCATAATGAAAAGTAATAACAGCTAGCTGTATTGCAAGATAGATATAACAGTTTGATCACCTGCTGGCACATGAGAGTATATCAAGATAAGTTGTCACTTCTACAAGTTATTTAATTAAGACCTTACTGGTTTTGTCCTTTACATTCTTTCAATTTTGAACAATCATAAGCTTTTCACACTCCTCCTTGTCTTACATTTATAATTGTATAGAAAAAGATTACAACACTAATCTGGTATCCCAGACAAGGCCAGAAGTGTTGTGCAGGTATGCTAACTTTTTAAGGAATAAAAAGCAGTTAAGATATGCAAGTGATGCCCATATGGTATACTTTTTAATTGTGATAGCTAAAGATCATAAAATAAACAGATATTTGTTAATGATATTCAGAAGAGCCCGATAATATGTTCATAATAATAGTTACATTTTTTAAACTGATCTATGAGTCATCAATGATTTTACATTCATATTATTAATGTAAGCATAAAATGAGAAGTACTGAATAAAATTAGAAACTCAGGTTGTAATTAAAGTACTGTCAGTGAATATTCTTTTGTTTAGTTTTGGGTGTTAATGATGTTCAAAGCCCAGATCAATAGTAGCTAGTAAACATTTTAACAGTATACTATACAGTCAGTCTCTAAAGTGTACTTAAGCAAAAGTATTCAAGTTAATATAATTCAAATTATTTACATAGACATTTTTCAAATGTTATGAAAAGCGTATGCTTTCCAAATCTTAGCTGGAGCAATTTTTATATCTTTCAGTAACTGTTCTTTAAGTTGCTGAAACAAATAGCTGAAGTTACATAAGGTTTGTACAGTATCATCTCATTATTCAGTATCAGCAAAATGACCTTACTGTCAGCCTAAATTCAAAACTCATTTTTAGCTCTTTTGTTCTGGTAAATTTTTATCTGGTTTTGCTGTTGTTTTTTAGAAACATATATTACACACTGTTTTTCTATACTGAAATTAATTTTTAGTTCTTAATAAGAAAAGTATTATATTGTAATTCAGTAACAGTGACTGAGTTTGGGATCTGATAATCTGAAACATTACCAGTTAACTAAAATACTTTGTGACTAATAATTAACAGTGTGTCCATGCTTTTTCTAAGCAAAAGAATTGAAATGATTTTGAAATTTGGCAGAAAGCTGGCATGTGTCACTATAGTCAACCTTCTGGTTCTTCAGAAATAAAAATTTTCCAGAATAATTTTGTCAGAAACAATTTCCCCTCCAAAGTTTATAACGTGCTTTATTAAAAACATCTGAAAGCCTCCGAAGTTAAGCATAAGCTGGGAAGAAAATCCTGCATACTGCTTAAGTACAACACAATTTCGGATATTGCCAAACATATTTCCAATCCATTGCAAAAATATCTGCTTTATTATCCAGTGTAGGTTTGGAATAAAATGTTCATTAGGAGTTAACACTGGAAAAAAGAGGTAAAGAAAGTCAAATCATGACCCCAAACAAGCAAATAAAATTTAGCAAGGTTTTAGTTGGTCATTGTTTGTCTTTTTATTGCTTTCATGTTAAAGACATGCTATGAAACTAATGTCATTTGTTTTTTGCACTGGTGATAATAATTTTCATACAGGAAAAAATCTCATCAGGAAATCTGCAAGTGTACATTAATATTTTAAAATGTTATCATACTATTTTACATAAAAACAGAGTTTCTTTTTTTCTCAATGTAGTCAAAATTCTGTTAACCATTAAATTAAACAAGAAAAAGAATATTACAGATCAGAGAGATTAGTATCAGAACAGGGAATGTTTGCATACTGGCTTCTATTTTGGTGTGATTGACTTAGCGGCTGACAGCAGAAGTAACAGATGGGAAAAACAAGCAGGTCAGAGAAATGCCAGGAATAAAAACAAACAGTACAAAACAATAACAACATCATTATTAAAATATGAATATGAATCAGATTTCTGTTGCAGCAATAAATGAAATAAAATGAAAAATTACTAGGCATTTATAATATAATAAAGATACAGAATGGTGCTTGTTACTAATGTCTTGATCCTGCTGAAGTCAAAAGGCATTTGAGTTTAATTCTCCTTCAGTATCCTCTACTTATAAAAATATAATCTCAAAGAAATACTGGATAAAAGTTAGATACTGAAATAGTTATATCAGTGGAAGTTATGAGGCACATCAGAGAATTCAGAGTTTAATTTGTTAGGTGTGTTTAGCATGGGCTATAATTACCCTTTGAATTAACATTGGTTCTGAATACTTAGGACATTTAAGGAACCACAGAAAACATTTTTGTCCTTTTACTACATACAGTAACTTCCATATGTAAGAAAGCATAAGGAACACTGTTAAAAACCTGTTCTGAGAATCTGGGGAGAATTTACCTATCTCACAAGAACATCTTCATTTACATACTGCATGCGAATGGTAGATGCTAATTGGCAATGCAGGAATGTTTATGTTGAAATATTAGCCTTATTTCACCCAAACCAAACAGTATTTTAAGCAGAAAAACTTTTAACATCTTATATACCATAAGTTACAAATTAAATAAAAATATCTTTCTGAAAGTTCACAATGACTGAAAGAGTCATGGAGTCATGGAGAAAGAGTGCATGAAAACAAGTAAGAAATTTAAAGAATATGAAAAGGGAAGGCCAAAAAAAAAAAAAAACCACAAAAAACTCAAAAAACATTAAGCAGTTAAGCATATCTGTATATATAGAACACTGGAATCAATCTTCCAAAGTCTATCCTGTGTGTGAGTAGTCTTCAGACCACTGAAATCTTCCAAGTTAAATTGTCAGTTAAGGAAGAGGTATGTACAGCATGCAGGAAGTTTAGTAGATTAAAAATTTCCTCAAGAGAAGTTACAGATATACTCACAACAAATTCTGTGCAGCTGAGTACCAATTTCACTGCCTGTTTGGAGGTAATGGATATCTCCTTTCAAGTAGAGTTTATTGCTTTGGCTGTTGTTTTGGACAATATTTTCAGTCTTTGAAAATTGTTTCTGTGGCTAGTTAACTAAACTAACAGCTAATGAATATGATGGGCACTCCCAACTAGCTCATTATTTTATTACTACTTTTACTTGTTCCTGACATAAGTATCATAATGACCCTACAACTGGAAACTGGTCTGGGCGATGTCAAACAGCATAATATAACTGGATTAAATCATAAAAATCCACAAGAATAGCCAATTTCAATATCCCTCCTTGTAGATAGAGGCTTAAGTTTGTAATTTCTCTAAAAATTAAGTGTTCACAAATATCTTATTTCTGTAATCTAATCTGAGCTTTCACAACATTATATATAATTTGTATTAGTTCATAAGATAAAAAAGGTTTTTAAGCAATACATCATGAATACACTCACTACATGGAGAATTATTCGACTTTATACTGTATTACCTCAGAAAAGAAAGTTATCAATCACAAACTGGTTGAAACTGAAGAGGGCTTTTTTTGTTTATTTTACCATGCACACTCTTCAAATGGCAGACCATAGGTCTTTCAGATGATGTAAATTATTATATCACCATGAACAATGTGTTTTCTTGACATGACTCCAAACAACCATCAGATTTATTTAGTCCTTATATGCCCGCATATAGCCTCAGTGTAAGGGAAAACAAAGAAATTGAGATTAATGACTATTGTGATACATAAATAGCTTAATTAAGAACAGCTAACTCAGGTGATATGATTAAGCATTGCTTCTTAAGGTGGTAAAAAAGATATAGGTTAGTTTGTCAATTCCCTTCTCTCACTGTAACCTTTAACTGTCATTCTTTGTTTTCCTTTTTAATGTACTTCACAGCCCTACCTCTGTAAGCAACTACAATATCAAGACAACAATCTTTGCCTCTATTGGCAAATTTGCCTTTCCTTGTTTGCTTAGCAATTTTTTAACAGCGAGATTTGGGTGTTCTGTGTCTTAAAAGACTTTATATTAGAAGGAAGCATGAAATCCACAATTTAGGTTTCTGAACTCTTTTTTTGATACAAGACTGTTTCCTTAACCTGGATATTCTATTTCAGGTAGTGCTTAGCCACTGGCACAGAGTAAGGTGCAGTACAAAAAAATTGTATGCAAAACCCACAGATGACAACATACTAACGCTATGATTAATTTGTGCATATAAACTGGAATCACATCCAAATACGGATTTACTAAATGGAAAGTGAGAAGCTGAAGTGACTGTACTGATGTTTCACTGAAGTAAAAAAAGCATCCATAGTCAACGTCACAAACTTAGTGACTATGCAGCCCACCCTATCCAGAGTATAGCAGTCAGCATAGTTCATCTCAAGCAGAGTTCAAAAAAATAGTAGCTCATGCATTTACTTTCTATATTTCATTCCCCTTTCCTGGATATATTTCTGTCATTTGAAATACCAAAATACTCAGCAAAAAATGTATCTGGACAATTTTTACCAACAATGGATGTTAGATTTGTGATAATTACAAGAATCTCCACATTTTGAGAATAATGAGCACTTACCTTTATTTCTTGAGCTTTCCTGATTTTTTTCCTGCTGCAATTAAAAGTAGAAAAATACATTATTTACAGAAATAGTTACCACAAAAAGCATAGACAGAGATCCAAGAGAGATTTAGCCTATTTCATCCTCATTCCTAAATAAAAATCCCCTACGCTTTGTCTGCTGCACAAAGAATCCTATATAACCTGTTTTTAAACTCCCCTAGTATTTTTCACATTATTTTTCACAATGACAGTGATTAAGTGCTGGAATACATTGTCCAGAGAGGTCATCTAGTCTTTCTTACTTTACCTCTATCTTGGGAGATGCTCATAATTGAACTTATCAAGACTGTGGAACCTTATGTAATTTTGAAGTTAGATCTATATTGAGCAACTGATTCAACTAGGTAACCGTAGGGGCCACTGCCAGTCTAAATCATTCCATGATAATAGAATATTTTATATATAATGATAATAGATAATATTAGACAATAATAATAATATAATAATAATAACAGATAACATTCCATGAGAGAGTGTTCCAGAATCTTGTAAGCCCTGGTGCCGTGCTTGACTGTCCTCAGTTTCATCCTAAGGGGAACTTTGTGAAAATCTCCTCAAACACTTTTTTTTTCCCATGTTTTTCCTGACTTGCATCACAATAAACACAGAAAACACTTCACTTTTAAAACAAAACAAAGTTCTTCTCTTGGTTCAATTAACTTCCAGTCTTCTCTTTCTAGCAATTTTTAAATACGTGTTGCCTAATGTATTCCACTGTTCCAATTCTGAATTATCTAGAGGTAAGGATTTTTAAGAAAAATATATCAGCTCTATAACTGCATCAGCAACACATAGCATATATTGACATATTTCAATATGTCCCTTCCAAAAAACCAGGATGACACAGCTGTGTCACAGTGAGCAATTTTTTTACTATGATCTCATTCTCAAACCTACATCCAGAAGACTAAACCTGAGCAAGCTGCTCATGGAGTAAAAGATTTTATATTTCTTGTTATGCAAAAATACCTTTCTTTTATTTATTGAATACTCAATTTTTACTTTTAGTATACCTTAAAAGTCTATGTTTGAGACAGGTCATAAAAGACTTTTAGTTATTATTTCTAATGACAAGGAGCAGGAAAGGAGGGCAGACAGTAGGAGAGAAAATTAAGACAAGAGTTAGCATTGGGGTATCTTGCAGCCCCATCCACTCTATGATTCTATGATTGACCAGTATCACATCATTTGTTGTTTGTGTGGCAAATGTTGAAGAATTATTTCCCACTCAGGTAATAACTGCTACCATAGGTTGTTCTCCTAATTGAATTTCTAGGTTTATTTTATTTTCTGACTGACAAGTTATTTCTTCAGAAATGCTGAAGTCCATGTAACATGAAAGTCTGACTGTAACTCAAGTTTTCCTTAGTAGCTCACTTGTATATAACTGCATGTATTCATTAAAAACCTTCATATCACCTACATGAGAATGAACACAGTAAACAATTTGCTGCATTACCTTTTAGTCAGTGTTAAGTATACACTGAGGTAGCTGCCTTCAATTGCATGAGGAAAACCTATGAGAATTTACTTAAGGCAGCAATCTGTGCCCAAAATGTCAAACTTTGATTTTACACGATATTTGCTCAAAGAGATGCTGTTTTGTGTACTGCAAGTCTTCAAATGTTTGCTGCTTTATAAGTTCATGCCAGTATAAATGACTATGAATAGGCTAAATGCACAACACTTCTAAACTTATTTTTCTATTAGAGGATATATTTTTTTTTATTTTGAACAAAGAGAAGAAACATAACTTTTTCTTTTTGCAATTTATAAGGGGTATTTTTAACAATTTATAACGCACTGATAGCAAAGATAGTGCACTGATTACACTTCAGTACTAACTGCACTGTTTTATTCTATATATATATACACCAAGGATTTGTTATTATAGTGTTCATAGCAGGTTAATTTAGATTCAAATATGTCCAGAATGTACAGATAAATCTAAGGAAATAAGTTAAAGTCTATACCAACACATATGTCTTAATAGTATTCCTTTTGATAGCATTTTTCCAAGTTACTGTCCAAATAATTTCTGAATAAGACTTATTACCTATCTTTGTATAAGTAATACAGTAAAAATTACTACCTGAAACTGATTCCATGCACTCATATAGCTGTTTAAACTCTATTAAAGAGATTTTTTCTTAGCATTCAGATACTGCAAATTATAGGCTCCATGAACACTATTTAGTACCACAAAGCTCACCAATCCTTTTTCCCTTCCTTTAGTTTGCAATTAGAAGAATTAATTTTTTTTTTCCAACAAAGCTGCAAAGCCTATAATGTCTGCTGCTTACACTACAATGAGTGGATTCTGAAGACTTAATCCAAGCATTGATTACTAGATCAAAGTAGCCTTGCAGGAAACCAATTTTTAAAATCAAATCTTGGTATTAGAGAAAAGAAACACTAAAAAGGATGAGAAAGACTTTTCACGGGGAACAGAGTGCAAAAAGTTAGGAGAGGAAAGAAAAATACTCAGATGAAATTTTAAAATTAAAAAATGGGATTTTTTTTTTCATTGAATGTGTTAAGGTATCAAAGACAAAAAAAATTCCAAGGAAAGAAGGCATTAGCTAAAAGTATATTTTATTTTCTTTAAAGACCCCATTTTTTCATGTTTATTTTCTTTAATTTCAGATTAAGATTTCTGAGCAACTTTGCATGGCTTAGTTTTCTCAAAAGACTCAAATTTGAATATTAATTTGCCATTCAATCTACTAAGAAAAAGCTTTGCTAGCAGATCATAGACCAGGCTCAGTGTGATATGCCTTGTGCCAGCAAGATTCTTGGCAGCAGTAAAGTGCATCCACATTGAAAAACAAGTCTGTACACCTGAAATTATTTCAAGATTAACCAGAGATTAGACTGAGTGTAGCATCGCTGAACTGTGAAATTAACCTTCTGTCTAGGGAAAGCCTGCCATAATATTAGACATTTCAACTGAAAACACAGAGTTAAAAAAACACAGAAAAGTTTATACTGAAGGTGTATGAAATACATATTCTTCCTCATTATGAAAAGATAAAGTATGTGAATTAATTTATATAGAAAACCACTAAGAAGCAATGACTTATGTTAGTGAGTGTTATAAGCAAATATAATTAGGAAAGTTCAGTTCAGATGCGCAGGGAAATAGAAACTGCTCTTTCTGGTGGGAAACAAACAAATAAACAAATCTCTCAGATTCCTGCAACATGAGAGAGGCAAACAAACAATCACTTATCACAATACCTATTTCTACTTGCATTTGTACAACATGCTAGAGTTTTGATGCTAGTTGGCCTGTTAATAAAAAAATTCTATCCATATATTATTAGAAAGTATGTAAATGTGTGAACAGTTGTATTAAGTAAAACATACTAATTCTGTATAAGTACTGTGGTGTAACGGAGTTAATAGACCTGCTTTTACAGATGTATCTGTTATTTTTCTCCTGTATTTCTTTATGATAGATGAACAAAATATTTTCACCTCACTTGTTAACAATTGAATTATATGTATTTACTGTCTAAATAACACTGGAATGATTACATTAATCACAATATTCTATTGTTATCTATTGCTACAAGTTAACTGTAAGTAGAACAAATCATGTTGCATTCCAGGATTTTTGATCAGTTTCAATATAACAAAATAGTTTTAAATTTAATGGTCACCAACCAAATTAATCAGATGAGTTACATGGCTTTGCATAGTTTTGTGTTGTATCATATTGTTACAGCCTGATGAAATGTATCGATGTGGAACATATTACAACTGTAAAGAAACCCTTCCTGTGTGTCCAACAGATTGAATTAAATGAAAACTTCTCAAAGCACAGTGGATCAAAGTGGAGAAAATATCAAATCTTCTGCTGTGTTTGTGAACTAAAAAAGATCATGGATGGCTGACCACACAGATTGCTATTCTGGCAAATCATAAGTTATAAAATATTTGCAATATATATCAAACTAGGAAAGCCGTGGGTTGAAATAGAAACAGATTTAATAAAATAATAATAACTAATATTAATAACAGTATCAATATAAAGTAAACAGAGTTATACTCAGATGATATAGCGGGGGAGTGGGCCTCAGGGGCAGGATGGCAAACAAGACCCTCTTGGGATGTCAGCCATCGAAGAAGGAGGGCCAACCCCAGCAAATTCCCAGCAAATATAGTGAGCATGACATTTATGGTAAAGAACTTACAGTGTGGGTACTTCGTTACTTAAAAAAATAATTATAGCAATGGATGTAATTAAAGATAACATTTCATTGAGACAGGTACCAAGATAATCTATGTCTACTGTGTTGTTAAAAATACATACAAGCTACGGCAGTTAAACAACAACATATTAGCTTATATTAATACAACAGCTTTAATTAAAAGAAAACTGAACTATACATGTACAGAAACATTTTATTCATGGATGAAATAGTAGCATGGTCACAGCCATACACAGCAAGTGCACAAAGAACACAAGATTATTTGGTAAACTATTCTCAGAACGAATTTGATGAATGATATTATGTTGAACATGTCTCAGGAAAGTTTCACAGAATCAGACTTCATCAGGCTCTCAGCAACTGCAGTACACTTGCAATTTAAACCAAAAACGCATGCAAAGGAGAAGCAACAACATTAACATTTATAAAGCTATTCTGTTTAGTTGCAATAAGCAAGGCCTTGCTGATTACAGTAAGTAAAAAAGAATAAGCAAAAAATCATCCATTTTTCTGTTTATTTCTTCAGAACATAATTTACTATAGAGAGCTTTGCAAAGTAATGTTTGCAACAGGATTGTTGCACTGGTATTCTGCATACATAGCTCAGTCTTGTTAGAGATTACCACAATTCATGGCAGCAAATCCTGGGAAAAGAATATGCCATAGATTTTTCTTGTATCAATTAACACATCATATGGATGTAAGATTGTGTGAAGGAAACAAGATGTGGAGCAAGGTGGCTAGACAGAAATAAGGAAAAACATAAAGCTGCTGAAGTTTTCAGAATTAATGACATCCCCATGATTAGGTATTACTGGATAATTCAGTCTTAGAGTAAGCATTAGAGAACTCTGGAGAAAATCTGATTAAGTCCTGAATTCATGCACTCTTATGAAGGGGACCCAACAGTATTTGGGAAGGCTAGATACAAGAGTGAAAGATTATTTTCCTTAAAAACAAAGTATCAACAAAAAAACCCAACCAACAGAGGTAGAGGTGGGAGGAATTGTGAAATCTGCTGATTTGTTTCTTGGTTTGCTGATTTAAATCTCTGAGGAATATGAAGAACCATCATGGCAGACCCAGGAAGGAGAGTATGAAGCAGTTTTTCTTTTTTGCACACAGCAAATTATAACCCCTCAAATCAAAGGGGAAGTGAAGACATAAATATGCAAATGTTCCGCATCATTTTCTCTATGTCTATTTACTTTTAAGGAAAACTATCTTCAGATCATGCTTCAACAAATCATGTGCTTTCTTCTGTCCACTTTCCATCAATAGAAGCTCTTGACAAAGGCTAGTCCACGGTTTTTCTATTTAGGGGTGTCTGACTGTACATTAAAGCAAATCACCTAGATGTGTTGGTAGGGTACATACTAGTCTTAAAGGTAGCCCTGGACTATGTAAAGCAGGACAGACAAAGCCTTCATCCTCAAGGTGAAACAATTGCTCTGAACAATTGTTAGGCTACAGTCTAACTCCTAATGTTCTTCAATACAAAGTACATTGAAATATCTTCATGTTAATGTCACAGTAACATTGTAAACACCAAATAGATTTCTGGAAACACGATTACATTTTACAAAATAATACTTCTTTTCCAAAACAGTTACTGAGGGAAGGATTAATGCATTTTAAAAGCAACAACACCTCTGGTAGAATTTTTCATGATCCATGTAGCCACATTTCCTAAAACTGCTGTCTAGTGTAAAAAGACCTGTGTGAAGTAGGCTGCAGATAGCTCCTAAGGGAAATAAGCACCCTAGAGTTAGGACTATATGCCCTGATTACTACTGCAGTTAAAAATAAGCTGGAAGTAGCTTTGATTTTTATCATATCTTTAAATTCAAGGATACCCATTTCACTACATCATTTCAGTTGGATTGTAAAATTTACTATTGTCTTTTCATTTCTGATGTAAGAACTTGTCCAAGAGAAACCTTAAGGACTATATGGGCCTAATAAAACAGAAGACAAAGGCCAAATACAGTTTTTCCTTCATTTTACTGAAGCAGAGAAGGGTCTGTTTTCCAAATTTTGTGTTATTTAAAATGAAAAACGCAAATAAAATCTTCATGCTGTCTTTAAAACTCAATTCTTCCATGGACTATTACCCTTCTATATTTATACTGCATCCATTAGGACAGTTGTCCTAAAACAACTGCCCATAGTTCTGAGCTGAATAGGAAAAGAATCAAAGGAACATGCATAGAAGCTCACTCTGGGTAAATTTTTAAGGCAGCTCACTCTTACAGAAATATAGCATAACTATAGCTTAGTTCTTAACATGATGACTGTGTATTTTGTTCTTTGATGGCAGATCTAATTAATATTAAATTTGTAAGCAGTTTCATAGCACATGACAGAAAAAAATGTCCATCAATTTTATATGGCTGTTCAGTGTTGCTGTTTTTATAATGCTTTAATCATTAAAACACTTAATGCATATTTTAAGTAGTGGAAGAAATTCATAGTTTTGCATTGAAACATGTACCATTATGATCAAAACAGCTTATATAGTGAAAAGGGTAAAAGCCAATTTATGTAGTCAAATCCAGGTTACAACTCTGCCTAGCTAAGTTGGAGAAGCTATGAATGCTATGTAAGTGATGGCTATACAAAAGTAGATTACTGCTATTTGTGCATATTCTGCATTAAACTTAAGATGCTCAGGCATTCAGTGTAGAATTACTTTCCCAGGTATAGACAGCATAAGACATACTTTTTTCCAGCCTGCCAAGAAAGAAATGAGATAACACAGGACAGTTGATAAAGTGCTGTAGATGAATGTACTAATCTCATATAATTCATCAGGTAGCCATATATATTTATTTTTAAATTATCCAAGGACATTCCAGATTTGAGTAGACAAAGAAGGGAGAAAGATCTCCAAGGGGCAATAATTTAGCATACTGAATTATCACTGGAAATTCTAAGGGACAGTATTTAATGGGTATTCTATTATTTTCCCCTCATGTGAGCGTCCAAAACTCCAGGTACCCTCCAAATTACTGAAAAGTATTCTATTTCCTGATTATATACTGATGATATTATTTTTTTCCCCAAAATACAAGTACAGATCGATGTTAGCAGTACACTTTCCACTGACATTAATGGGAATAATTTGCCTAAAAATCCTATTACCTTTTTTTTCCTTTTAAATTTCAGAGATGGTTTTGAAGTGTTATTTTCTAAGGTGTAATTTTCTAAAAAACACATAATGTGTATTGCACTTTATTATTCAGCCTGTCTGAGCTCATTCAGCTCTTATCTTTCCTCTTCAAATTTTTGTCTGGATAAAAAAATCTGCGGGAAGAATGTCAATTAAAGAGTAAAGATATGAGAGCACTAACATCAATGCCCTTCTTACAGTCTAAGAATGTAAGTAATACTTAGTCTGTGCACGTAATATTTAGTTTGTGCTAGGACAAAATTATGGGTAAAACTGTAGTATATCTACCAGTATTGATTACAACCAATATACTGAGAAATTTCTAGGAATAATGTTTTGTTTCTACCATTCATCTTACAAAGGCAGATAAGGTAGTATTGCAAAGGAAAAGAGAAACTCATGATATATTAATTAGTTGCACCTGTCCTTTTGTAAAGTGTTCAACTATATATTCGAGGAATACATTCATTTTTAACAGACATTTGATGAAAGGTTACACTGTACTGCTCATTGTGTGACATTTAGGAAACTAGAAAGTAAGATAAGGATTAATTTTTTTTGCCTAATAAATCTTAGGAAATTCAGGATTAGCTCAGTATTGGATTGTTGAATTTCAACTAAGTTTTAAAAATTAATCATGTGATAAAGTTATATGCACTGCGGATTTACAAACAATTTGTTGTAGTCTTCCTACCGTGAAGTAGGCAAGGTATTGTAAAGCTTTTAATTGTTTTCTCTTAGAGTTCATGTTGGAAGCAAGTAGCTATAAGAAAGAAAACAAAGCAAAACAAAAAATCAACAAACAAACAAACATTAAAAAACAAACCAAAACCAAACAAAAAAAAACCAAAGCAAAAAAAACCACACACAAAAATGCCAACCACATTCAAACCAACCAAACAGAAAAAACAAACAAACAAACAAAACCAACCAAACAAAAAAAACACCAAGGTGTGCAGAGAGCTGAAATAACAGTAACATCTGAAGTTCTAATCTAATTGATAATAGTGTCTTTTTAAATTATAGTTCCTTCTTTATAAAAAGAAAAAGACATCTATTTTAATACATGTAATGTATTTTAATACATTTTTAATTGCAGTATCATAGAATGGTTTGGGACCTTAAAGACCATCTAGTTCCAATCCCCCTGCCATGGGCAGGGACTACTTCCACTATATGCAGTTGCTCAAAGCTCCATTAATAATAAACTCTGAATAATGTCCTACAAACTTTTCTTCATATCAGTTCAATTTCCTGTCTGCTTCTTATTCTTTTCATTATCCTCCATTTTCCTGCCTTTTTAAATACAGCTGTATTCTTTTAAACCTTTGTACTTGAAAATCTGCCAAGCTGCCACACCACTCCATGCTTGATCCTTCCTGGTAATAACCACATTGGCTACCAGCTTCTTTCTTAGTTTCCCAATGACATCATACAGTTAATCTAAATAAAGCAAACTTGTTAACTCTGTATAGGTATACTATTATCAACATTAAATGGAGCAAAAAAATGAGTACCAAAGACTTTCATTGTATTATATCTAATGATGGAGCTGATATCAGGAAGCAGTCATTGGAAGAAGACACATGTATCCGAATGATGAAATCTGTTCTTTACTAATTATTAATAAACCAGCAAAGGAAATTATTTGAAAATATTCAGATATAGAAAGTATTTGAAGACCCAGTAGTGTTTTTGAAGGTATGCTTTACTCATGCCCCAGTTATATGAGGAAAAAATGAATGCAGAAATAAATGGGAGTCCTTTATAAAAAAAGACAGACTGGCTAATGCAATGGTTTCTCAGACCTTTAACAACTTAGCCACAAAGTATCAATTGCAATCAAACTGGTTTTTCACAATTTTTAGGATCAGCTTATTTTAATAAAGTAGTTTCTATTAAATTTAATATACTTCTTAATCCAGTAGAATTGTTGCATCAAATTATGTAACACAAAAACATCATGAATAAATTCTATTATGATAATGTAATATTAATTCTGTATTACTTGCATGGAAGTATGAGTATAATCCTTAGGTAAGAGTAATACAAATTAATAGCATTTCCATGAACCACTCAAGAATGGAAGACTGAGCTGATGCCTCAGGAGAGCAGTAGACCTTACTTCTCCTTAGAAATCACATTTGAATTGTAGGCTGTTTATTCCAGGTTGCATACCCAGAGTTAAAGGCTACACATTAAACAAATGACTGATAATTTTTGTTTGATTTGTTTTCATAGAAAGAAGGATTGTAGAAGGAATAATCTTATTAGATTTTTCTTTTTTCAAATGAATACACAGCTACAATGCATTGAATAGGGGAATTCAATTGCAAAAAGTTATTTGGTAGAATTAATAATTAACATTAAGCAGATTTTGTTAATAACATGAAGTGGTTAAGAAATATTACTGTTATACTTAATTCATATAAATGTACTGTTCATACATTACATGTTGATTTATATAAACAGTATAAATGTAGCATAATTAAACATTAAATGAAAAATTAAAAATGCTGAAGAGCTAAAAAGACATGTCAAGTGAAACAATCTCTTGGTCATTTCTTGGAACATTTTCAACAAGGTCAAATAGTAACTTTTTTATTATTAAGGTTTCTTTATTACTGTGTATTAAAAGTTATTGTTTTAACTTTTATGTTTTAGGCTTTGACCTACTCTAGGCTTTCTTAAAAGCATTTAAGCATAGTTGTATCAATGCACAACAATCAGAATAGACATAATTAACACATCTTTTAATTAAGCTGTCATTAGAATCTCCATTTTCTTTGTACGTCAGGCCTGAGCAGAGCTATCAAAACCTCTAACATTTTCAATGGGCATCTTAATATTTAGCCCCATCATTTGAAAGGCAAATAAAAGCACTGTATATAAAACAAATCTCTTCTGTCTTTGTTTTGCTACTACTGTGATTGCAATTTGTGATGCTGATTTGCCATTGTAACACAATATGAAGAAACATACTCATCAAGGATCTGAAATTACAGCTGTATGGGCCTGGCCTGGCACAGCGTG
>NW_010191548.1:0-74580 GCF_000695765.1 Mesitornis unicolor
ATTCTGTGATTCTGTGATTCTGTGATTATTGCAATAACAAGTCAATTATTGCAATAGATTATTGCAAGACATTATTGCAATAACAAGTCAATTAACAAAATTTTTAATATCATTATTATTATTGGAGAAGATTGTCCAAAATAAGAGTGAGAAGAATATTTTTTGTGACCAGACTAGTTTGGCAAAAATCCTCAATTGGTTACTGAATATATGCTGGAACTGAAATTGAAAGCTAGCTGAAAATCTTTCAAAGGACAATTTTAAGATCAAATGAAACTTGAAAAATACCTTGAAAAAATATTATTTTAAATGAAGAAAAAAATTACAGAACTCATGAAATGTAGCATGAGATTTGTGTATAATGTAAGACATAAAATCACACAGATGGGATAAAGCTATAACATTACTACTGTAAGACACAAACAGGATTAATCTGTAACTAGGTGTGCTAAGCCCAGTGTACAGTGGGCTATTTTCTGGATTTTTATCCTAAATTAAATTCTGCTTTCACAAGGTTTCACTTGTTCTTAAGCGTTTTGATAATTTCACAAGCAAATACTCCCTTCAAATGCTAATTTTCTGAATAACATCATGATACTGCTAGCATCACTTCCATGGAGGAGATAAATAGCATGCAAACTCATGCTTTACTGAATGTCTGTTTCCTTGGTGTCTTTCTGCAAAGCTGTTATCAAAGCCATATCATATGCTTTAAGCTGACTGCTGGAAGCTTTCTTCTTTATATTAGAAATACATGTAGAATTCTGAAAATTGCCTTAATTCTCCATTAAAAGAAAAAGCAAAATAGCAGTTCAGTATTCTAAAATATTTGTGTTTCTAAGCTGTCTTTCTAAACTTGATCAAGATTGCATGTATGCTATATGTGTAAACAGGTGTGCATCTGCCTTCACAGAATTAAATACGAATATTTTGGTGGTGAGGGGCAGGGCATGATTTTAAACTGGAAATACTTCCTACTCATGGAGCCTTTGGATGTATTTAGGAAAGACTGAAACACAGATGGCCCTCAATTCACTGCAGTTTTGCACCCATTCATCCTCCCAAAATTCTCCATCTCTTTCAGTAAAAATTTTAAATGCCAAAGGCTTATGTTTAAACTTTTATGTGTCCTTGGCATCACAGTTTATCAGTGCATTCAATGTGAATGCAGTTGGGCATGAGCCTTTAGGAACTGTAGTGCATGTGAGGCATAAAAACAGATGAGTGTCACAGGCTAGGATGCATAGGAGAATACAGGGTAAAGAAGGGAAATACAAAAGGAAGTGAAAAGGCATGACAACAGTTTTTAAAACATAGAGGGATGTAAGATAGCCTAAAGGACTTGAGGGGAGATGTTGTTCAAATGGGGGTGTGATATCCTTAACTGAGGAGTAGGACTTCTGTCTTTTTGGAGTAAAAGTTCAATACAATAAAACACCTGTAGTTTCTGAAAAAAAAAAGAGAAAAATAAAAAAGAAGTAGAGAAAAGGTGATTCCACTCTGAAAACTGTGTTCCAACTCTTCACTTGAGAAAACCTCTCCCTTTGATCTTCTATACCACTGAGTTCTCTGCAGCTCAGAATTCAGGCTGGTTGAGAGGTCGCTGCTCCCACCCTGACGTTGCTTACACAGACAGCTATGCCTGAGCAAACAATTAATAAGGTAATAGCCATCTGATGTTTTGAGAACTATCTTAGCCTGCCATTTATGACCTCATGTGAATTAACACTATGGAGACTTGTACTGCTTAGTGCCTAAGTAGTGTTTTGGCTACATGACTGTCATGGTTTAAGCCCAGTGGGCAACTGAGCACCATGATGCCCACAAAACGGGCTAGACAAAATAAGGATGGATAGGGTTTTTGCTTACCACTTATGGTCACAACCAAAAGACAGACTCATCTTGGGGAGAAAAACAAAACAATTTAATTTTATTGCTAGTGACATCAGAGTAAAACAATGAGAGATACAACCAGATCTTAAAGTCAAACACCTTCCTCCACCCCTCCCTTCTTTCCTGTGCTCAGTTTAGTTCCCTGTTTCTTTGTCTCTCCTTTTGTTCCTCATTAGTTGGAATTTAGTCCTGGGTCTGATGAGGGAGCAGCTCTATTTTTTTTTAATATTTGTGTCCAAATAGTTTGCCATTATTTTAATGGTACCTGAGTAGTGCTATTTTGACAGGGCAAAACATTGCGTACCCATGACGGCATGATTTGTTCCCAGAAATGCCTAATACTTCAGGGGCAGTAAAATGATCATATTCTTTAAAATATAATCAAAGAATTAAATCATTTAGTGTTTTCTTCCAGATCATCTAACTGTATGTTAGGAGGCTATTCCATCACACCTCCTCCCTTTTTATTCTCTCATCCTTCAGTTCTGAAAATCTGAGGTCTGAAATTAAAATTTTCTCTCTTGTGTTACCTAGATTAATTTTAGAGATTTATATCTTGTCATGCT
The DNA here is from genome assembly GCF_000695765.1 of Mesitornis unicolor. NCBI lineage: Eukaryota > Metazoa > Chordata > Aves > Mesitornithiformes > Mesitornithidae > Mesitornis > Mesitornis unicolor. The sequence goes on from NW_010191548.1 coordinate 2,460, forward strand.
TTATATATATTTATGAATTATTGAATATGCACATTATAAATCAAAGCAAACATCTTCAAAATTAATGGGTTTTTTATTGAAACAATAACTATTTTTCTTAATGTTATCTACAAGCATTAATGGCCTGATCCAAAGTCCACTGGTGTCAGTGAGATTTCCTTCATGTTCTGCATTTCACGAATCAAAAGAAAAAGTGTGAATGAAAATGATAAGTACCAATCCTGTGTCCACTCCAAAGACCAGTGGAATTCAGACCACAAGGATTAGTACTTCATATGTTTTTTTTTGCTTTGTTTTGTTTTTTAAAGAAAAGTAAGGAATTCATGATTTTAAACAAAATAAATATTTCAAATACACTCATTTTTCCATTTTTCTAATTTTATACATCTGGAGGAAAAGTCAGGCATCAAACACCAGAAGGTAGAGAAATTAGTTTTGAAGCATATTTCCCACAAATTACAACACGCAACATATATATAGTCATAATTTTTAATATGACTTCTTTTAGAAGAAGTTGTAAGCCACATAAAAAGTCACTCTAAAAGAAAGCAAAACTGATTCAGTGCTAGTGTTACCAAACTCTAATGGAAATGATTAGTGGCTGTTCTCCAGAATGTAGACTTTCTTTTTTCTACAAGTTAGGTCAACTCAGGATTTTATCCTTCTTTTGAAAGACACAATGTGTCTTCTTGACCCAAAAGAATAGTTTTGACACAATTTTTCTTGTTTATCTTCTCCCATAAGCATGTGTTGTGATGCTGAATACTTATTCTGTAGGCTTGCTCCTTATGCACACACAGGAACTTCTCCAAGGGGTGGATCTGTGCTGCAACGAAGATTTTATTTGTATAATGCAAGTAGTGGGAGGCAGGAGGCATTTCTGTTTTAATTCAGAGTTTTCTTGAGCACACCTTTAGTGAATGTGATACTTACTACTTTTCCAACAATTGTCAGAGTTTTCTTTCATTTTCTTTAGATTATAGTAGAAAATTGTTAGAGTTGGAGGAAACGTATTTACAGCTGATTAAAAAATGTGAAAAATTACCAGTTAAGAAAAAAAAAATAGTTGAACTCTTGCAATAATAAAATATGTACTTCTGCTGCCTAACCAACAGTCTGTTTTGTTGCTGTTAATTTTGGTGTTAAGGTTATACCACACCAGTGAACATAGTAATCTACTAGATTATGCCTTATGTGAAATACATTGGATTTTGGTAAAATAAATAATACTTACTCTCTTTAGGATGACTGAGTGAAAGCTTGTGTTAGTGGGTGTTTGAAGTACCAAGTTATATATTTTTATCTTTTCCTGAAAATAAGAGAAAAACAAAACAAAATAAAATAAGAAAACCAAGAAAACAAAACCACAACAACAACAACAACAACAACAACAACAACAACAACAGCAGCAGCATGTTGGGTTCCTTACATGTACAGAAAAAGAAGGGTAGTGCTCTCTACTGGAATTAGATGATGATGAATATAGGACAGTGCTTAATAGGAAACATCAATTTTGTTTTAAGTGTAACAAGCAGCATATATATTGCTGTTTGTTTTAGTAAACTGATTAGGCTCTAATTTGCTTTGTTGAAATACTTTCTGTTAAGCACCATCAAAGGGTAACTGTAAAAGAAAGTAGTTCTGAACTAGCTTTTTCTTGTGCCAAATTCAAGATAATTCCAAGGTCAGGATAGGTCTATCCTGCAAACAAATAAAACAAGTTCAAGTATCAAACATATGTGACTTTAAAATGGACAGCGAAGAACATGAATATTTTTTCAGTGAGAAATTTAGAAATATAAGGAGAAGATTTTATTTAATTTTTAAATATCCATATGTCTGGAACTATGTAAGGTAAATTCTTTAGCACATTTTCCATGTTTTTTAACACGAGAGATTTTTTATGTGACAGTAATTGCTCAGAATTATCAGAATATTAAATGTTATACTGTTTTACATTCACAATTTCATCTGTGGATATCCGATTTGTGGACATAGATTCTTCTTGTATATCCTGTTATACAATAATATACCCCAACTTCTTGTAGAAACAGCCATTTCATGGATTTAATGCAGGAACAAGTAAGCATATTTGGAAATTAAATATGGTTTTCTGGAGATTTGGAGGCCTTGGTCATTTGGTTACTGTTTCAAAGGTCTACCATCATTTCTTTTCCTTATTATTAGAGTGTGTGTTGTCAGTCACGATGAAGAATAGTTGTTGTCTGTCGAAGTGTGTAAATGTTCTGTACTGTGCTGAAAAGAGATCATGCAGGACTTGCAATTACACTGTCAGGTGGAAAAAGTAGCAAAAGATTACGTGTTACATAAGACATCTATAGGAATGCTGTTAACTCAAAATGCTAGTCAGTCATAATGTTTTACTTGTCCAGAAGTTACACTGAACTAAATGTAAATAATGAGGGGTTTACTCTGTCTTACAATGAAAACCTTGCAGTGGTGACAGCACAGATGTTTATGAACAGAAGGGGGTCATGACTCTTGGAAGAATACAGAAGCAATACCATGTTACCTCTTTGAAAAAATGGAGCTCATTGGTAAGAATTACCTGATTAAAATCCTTTAGCTTAGAAACTGTAGTACTTCTTGATAATCCATGTATTAAGTATGGAAATACCCTAAAAAGATTCTTGAAATCCCCCTGTTTACATCCATAGAAGGTCCAGAAATCTTTTGTAACAGTTCATAGAAAGCATGCTAAGGTTAAGGACGGCTTACATTCACATTCACTGGAGTTGATATGTTCCCATTTCTTTATTTCTACTTGTAAAAGCACAGACTTTGTCACTTTTTTATTGCAGTCATTACATGACTTACGTCTGTGGAGAGGACTGGTAATGGGCTTCTGCTCTGCACATGGGTCTTCTTCTGACTTACCCAACAAGGATGTCGAAAGTAGCCTAGTTGGCATTCTCCATTATCAATGGATTTTGAGGCACTAGTGGCCTTTTAAAAAAACTTGTGGAAATATTTCCTCATCATGATGATGCGGGGCTTTTTTCCTGTGTCACGTAGTATTTTTTGCTTTTAGCAGACAGCAAGGGTATTACATAATAGAAGGAAAAAAGTGCCTGTGATAGAAAAAAAAATATATTCTCTTTTAAGGGAGATACAGAAGAAGAGTGATCACTTGTGAGATGCGTACAGGAAGCTCTATACAGAAGCATTTTTTTAAGAAATAGACATTTAACCCAACAAGAAGACAAGCTGTAGGCCACATAAAAGAGGTGAAATGGCACTCCAGATACAAAACCAAAAACATGCCTCTAAATGTTAAATACTGTAGAAGTAGTGAATCAATACTCCAATAAATCAATATTCTTATATTCAACTTTGCTATATCACTTTCTAATATTTAAAAAGTATATAGTGAAGAACTTCTAACAAATAAAATGACCAAACAGCCCAGTATTGAAATAATGAAAGCATGCATTTGTTTTACCTGGAATATTTCATTAACATAAGCTGATAAGGCACTCACAAAAATAATTTAAATTAAATCCCTTTGAAACAGTGATCTCTGCAGTTCTTGATAATGCACGATAGTGCATTCTTTTCAGTTTCTTGAGAATGAAACAACTTTTTCACCTGAAATAGAAGCCATTGGACAGTAGCTAACCTGTTTTCTTTCCACGTTCTTACAAATTTCTCAGCAAATTAGCTTCAAAGACATCAAAAATAAAAAATGTGTGAAAGATTTTTGGAAGGATGGGTTAAAAGGAAGCTGATAAATTAATTATCTCTCCTTGAACTTTTCTACATAAGATTTTTTCCCTAATCCAACTCTGTAATTGAGTAAGTAATCGACATATAATTTTCTCTTGATGATTTGACATGGCTCACAAATACTTAATCAGAAAAATCACACATTTATTTTTATCTTCACAATATTATTTAGGAAGAGGAAAGGAGAAATAAGTAATTTAGTTGGGCACACTAATTTAGATGGGTACACATGGGTACACTGCAGAGTTGATTTTCCAGATCTTAAAAATGAATGTGCTGTCTTAAGATCTTTCATAGCGTAAACAGTACTTGCTGTAGCCCCGTCAGATGAATGAACAAACAAACAAATAAATCATACTTTTCATAAGTGTCTGAGTACTATTACACTTACAGGTCTGTGCTCCAGTGAGCTATTTCTATCACTTCCATTAATATCAGAAGAAGCTGTATACTTGGACATCAGACATGATGTGAAATTCACTGATCAGAGTTTTAGAGTTTTTTTTCTTTATAGTTTGGAAAAATCTGAAATAATCCTTAGGCCTGCATTCCTGTTCACTAACGGCAGACATGTATTTTATTTTTTGAAAACCCTGTTACAACGAATGTGTTCCCTTTTCCCCCCTCTGTACTGCAAATGTAAAGGAAAAGCAGAGTTTGGTTCTATTTTTGTGCATATTAAACTAAAAGAAATACTGCGATGAGAGCAGCTTGTGTGAGCAAGCATCAGAAATGAATGTCAAGAGCATATGTAGAAAGTCTGCAGAAACAGTGTGTGGAAACAGAAACTGGTTTTACTCCATTGTTGTCACAGATATTCAGTGTTTTTCAGTGAAGAATAGCTTTTCACCATTTCAATGAAGTTCTAAGCCCTAACCACTTGCATCTTTTGGTGTTTTCAAAGCGTTTATAACTTACATTTTTTGCACTTTTCAGTGTCCTAAGCAAACATTCTTTTCTTTAAAAGCAGTCTTGCTTCTCCAGATAGTGCAAGTTATGTTACTGGTGCCTTGGACTACATTTTGCATCTACTAGGTATAATAGATCTGTGACTGTGTAGCTGAACATTAAGGAATTTACACACATAGCAGTGCTTCAGTGATCTGAGTAAATTGGAAGTTTGCAAAGCTTGTGCCAGAGAGTATTACCATGAACTGAAGCACTTCTGTTGTTTGCTTGTGCCCATTTATAGGAAAGGCAAGGTTTTAGAGGTGCTTTATACTGTCATAACACCTCCTTGTTGTAATTTAGAAACAACACAAACTGAAACAAAACATTCTTCTTCCAATAGTAGTTTAATGTGGCAAGGTATTCTTTTAGTATAAGCACATTATCAAGGCATTTGGATTCAAACTTGGTCAAATTTATGGTCCTTCTACATGGATCTAGAAATCTAAGTTATTACCACAATTACAGATTTATTGATTGTAAGGTGAGTTTTTGGTGCTGGTGTTCATGAGGAGATGCTGAAAAAAGATGACTCAATTTTATAAATTTGTCCAGAGACCATGAAATAGTTTTCTGCATGGCTTAGTGACATACAATGTCCAAGGGGAGAGGGGAGTCATGTATTGCCAAAGTGGAATGCTATGAAGTAATATAACATCAACCCATGCATTAATTACTTGTTCATACCCATTCCAGCCAGATTTTTGGTTACTGTACAAACAAACCTGAAAGGAATATGGCCTAGATTTTGATAATTATTTGACTGAAAGTAACAATGAAGCATTCATTTAAAGGCTAATTTTCCTCCCTCACAGTTTAATTTACCTTTTATTTTCCTTTTTTTTTTTTCTGTAGATTATGTTTTTTCTGACTGAATTAAAAAAAAATGCATTTCTAAATGTTCTGAAATTCTGTAGCCCTCCAGGAATAATTTTTTTATGGATTCAGGAATTAATCTCCTCCCAATTTCTCTGGGAATTGCAGAGTTCAGCATCGTCTAATGATATCACAACTGGATAGACCAGTCTGGTTTGAGCCTTTAAAATCTGAATTTTATTCTTATTCTGTGTAAGTCTGGTAGTTCAAGTCTGTGAAACTCAGATTACTTCTCTCCTCTTTAAAAGACATAAAAATACTTGCCCTTCAAAGAGACTGTGAGATTTTTTTTAAAATAGAAGCTCTGTAACTAAGACCTTTTATGATTTTCCTTACTTAGTCAGAAATAAAGGTGATATGATGTGACAGAGCCAAGCAGTAGTATCTCATGGCCTTTCTGCATAAGTATCACTGCAGGTGAGCATTTCATAGGTTAAAGGCAGTGTGCTTCCACTCTGAAACAGCTATCCTGGCTATAGAAAGTACTGGGGAATGAGGAGTCTTTTTGTGTTTCCTGTTTATTTAGGTCTTTCTCAAATAAGACCTAAACAAAAAGACCAACTTAATTTCAGACAAGTTTTAGAGTAATAGTTCAATAAGTCATAGTCGTTTAGCCCTGGGAACTGCAAACAAGTATATTTACATAATTACACTTTAAGAAGTTAGCATGTTCTGCAACAGCTGTTTAAAACCCTTAAAACAATCATACTGTGTAAGTCCTACTGTCTTGAAAAAAACAATAGTTTCTGTGCCCATCAGAGCATTTGCCCAAGTAAAAGATATCTGAAATGAAAGCTTACTGCTGTGAAAGGGAGTTCAGATGGAAACTTCAGCATAGTGGAAGTGTTTTTCTTCTGTATTGATTTAGACACATAGTACACTGAAAGCACAATTTTGGATTCTATTTTTCTTGAAAACATATAGTGTTCTTTGGAAAAAACTCAACAGTTTTATACATAATCGTTTATTGTGTTGTTTTAGGACTCCATTTTCTATTTGTCTTGTCATTCATTGGTGTCCTTCTTTTGCACAGAGAGAAAATAGAAGCTAATGTTGACCATTTGTGTCAACTTTAGTACACCTGATGTTATTTCAGATGTGATTGCTTGTGCACCTGCATACCTCTGCCATTACACAGTCTCCCCTAAAGTGGACTTCAGATAAGCACGTCTCACAAGAACAGATGTTTGTATGCTGTAGTGCTATACTGTGAAGTTAATACTGTTTCAGTTGTGTTTTTCCTGGATGATTGCAATCCAATTATTTTTTTCTATCTCAGAAAACCCATTCAGCAGATGGGGGCAATTGCAATTCTGTATTTTCTTCCTGTTTGACTAGAGTGTGGAATAGCTTCTTCTCGATTTGTGGACACTGCTATGGATAGTACAGTTATCTCCCGGGCTAGTGATTCCCTCTGAGAATTCCATCAAAAGGTGTGACATTGCCCAGAGCAGTATACTTCATTAAAACATATTTTATAGCTCAGACCAAAGGAAATAAGTCTGCAGCAAATCTGAGGACGCTTTTACTGCACAGGCACAGTGAATGTTTCAGTAGTATTAGCTAGACTGTAATGTTGCAGTGTGCACCATTCAGAATAATTTTATACGTGGTTTTTACTACCACTAAGTTATTGTATCATTTCTTTTAAATTACATGTTGTGTCTACAGAAACATCAAAGGAAGTCAACATGATTGCACTTCTTATTAGAGAGAAGATTAAAATATTTTGTACTCAGTGTTTTAGTGTTGTGCCGTTAATTCTTTATATGTAAGTACATTTTGATGTTTATAGTGAAACATTGAATAGTTCTGTGTAACAGAAGTAACATGCATACATTCTTTTTTGCTTGAGAAAGCTCATAGCTCATGTTATTTGGGAATAATTTTGTCATTTCTCTAGGTTAGGCACACATTGGTAGACTTTGCTGTGGTAGTATTGTGCTGGGGCCCTCTTGATATCTGGTTAAGCTGACTGGCAATGACAACAAACTTGAGGAAGGGAGGTTCTGCTGCTCTCCTTGAAAGATGTGCTGCTCCCCAAACAGAAGTCAATACTTTATTCAAAAGTTATAATGCTGGTGTCACTACCAGAACTCAGGTTTTGCATTTGGAATTCTGGGCATGTTACTTTTATTGCTTATTATTTGTCAACAATAAGGTGTATTAGTTCTATGCAGTTATTTCAAAATAATTGAAGTTTTTATGTACAGAACCACTTCTACCCTGATTAAATTCATTAGGTTAGTGCAACAGTTCTTGATTTTTTTCAAATCGGGTTTGACTGGAATTTAGCACATGCATGGGAATCTCTTAATAAAATTTTGTTTTCTACAGAACAGTACATGTCTTATATCCAAATCCAAGAATTTATTGGTAGTCCAATTAAAATACTGTAAAAGTCATTATTAATCCACTTAAAATGCCACCCACACAAGACACCAAGAATCCAGATTTCTCAGTTAAAGCAAACAGAGTAAAGCAGTCATACAATTAAATCACTAGCAGACAACTCTTCTACTTTCTAACTGCCCTCTTACCCAGGCTTCTTTCTTGTTCTGGTCATGTGTGGTTTCCTGGTCCAGCTTGTTTTTCTTAGGCAAGCACAGGGTAGTGTGGTAATCGTGAATTGTTAACATCCTACATTCCCAGCAGGAGCAGACTTTTGGCTTCCTCCTCAATTTTTTGATTGGTTTTAAAGTACGTACTGTTGTGCTTCTTTCCCGTTGGTCCCCAATTCTATCCTGTCCAGTAGTTTCTGCCTATTTGTGGTCATTTGCTTGACTTTTGACAAGCGTGTATACTTAAATGTTTGATTGTATGATGTGGCTAAGCATTAGCTAAAACAATTAAGTGAAAGATGTATGCAGATGAAGGGTAATGAATGTGACCAGTAGCTAAGCAGTAATCACCTGACCATTTGGTTTTGCACTTAAGCCTTAGCCACTCGATTGCTTTGCAGTTACTAGCAGTAACAATACAGTATTAGCTGTGCAAGAAGCCTACAATCTGTGCATTCATTTTACAGCAGTTTATATGATGGTGCATCAAATTATAAGTATTTAAAGACTCGTAGCATCAAAATTAATTTAAAAATATAAAGAAAACTTGGTAACTGAAAAGTTTGGTATACCTCTTCAAATCATGCCTTTGGAAAATGTAGGTCTTCTGCAGTATGTGCAGAAATACTGAAAGACAGTTAAACATTTAAATGGACTGATGGAATAAAAATATTTAAGTCTTAGCAAAAAGAGGACACCTTGTTTGCTAGTCTGCTAGATCAGTCATACACTGCTGATATAGTCTAGTTAAAGATGGAGGAATTGTCATAAATCATCCTGAATCCAAACTGTTATTAAATACGTCAGAAAATGGAGCCCACTGGGTTGATAAAGGTGATATTCCAGATATCCTCTTCAGCTATTATTTTCAGTTTCTTCCTCTGAAAGTTCAAAGAAATAAAGACAGGAACAGGGCCCAACAGGGGATGAAAATGAAATACTTTCTGGCGTCTTCTGGTTGTGAACGGATTCAGAGTATTTAATAGATGCATTCTTGTTAGGAGCATAACCAAGTCAGCAGCGATAACTAATATTTTCAGAAGGCAGCCCATCACTTAGAATAGAAACCAAATTTCCACAAGGAACTCAGAAGCTTGTACTGGCTGGAAGTTGTGGAATTGGGGTGTGCTGTCAGGGAGCTGTACAGTGAGGCAGATCCCTGGGCCTGGGGCACCAAGGGCTCCCCCATGTGGGTTGTGGCAGGGCCAGCCAGGAGTATTGCAGCCAGGGGCCAATGGAGCAGTCCCAGCCCTAGGCATTGGGCGTCCCTAGTCTGAGGCTGGGACAGCATATCGTCACCAAGGTGGGCCTGGATCTGCAAGGCCCATGACCAAGCAGGGCAGGGCTGTGGAGAGCTGGAGGCCAGCCCTGCTGTGGCATCAATGGGGCAGGTGTGGTGGCGCCAGAGGGCTGCAATGGAGTCCTGAAGTAGGTAGGGAGGAGCCCTGGGTGCTAGGGAGGGCTGTGTGGTGAATGCAAGCTGTATTAGTCTCTAGTGGTTAACTAGGCAAACTATTGGTCTGCAAAGTAATTTTAAGAATAAGGTTTGGGGTCTAAGGTGACATTACTTAGGGAAGCTAGTTGAAACAATTTAAGAAGCTTCCTTAAGTAACAGTAGAAAAGTTAATAACACAGATCAATATATAATCATCAGATGAGGTGGACTATCATAGAAACTAAGACCTACTGAAAGACATTTTCAGTAATGTTTCCATAGTCATAGTTAAAACCTCTGATACAGAAATCAGAGAGCTGTATTCTAATGTTTGGTGTATTTCCCTTGTATTTCTTTTCAATGTTCCTTACTCATCTCAGCATTATGAGTAATCATGTTTTAGTTTGTGATGCATTTGTATTTCTTTTTAAATTAAGAGACTCCCACAACGTTCCAATTTTCTGTCTCTGACTGGCACAGCAGGGGAGAAAATAACACCACATTTTGTGTTTATCTAAGCTATTTATTCACATTACTACAGCATGAGTGTCTCATCCTCTAGTGTATACATGTTCTTGCAGTAGTCATTGGAAGAGATGGTGGCATCTCATTGAAATGAAATGTCTACATCCTTTCTAGGGGTCTGGATTGAGATGACTTCTCCAGGTTGCACAAATAAAGTCTGAACTGGTGAAGAGAACATAGGTTTTCTTGAGTCTGCATTGCTTAGCACATCACCCTCTGTCAAATTAATCTGAAAGATAAATTTTTACAGCAGCTCTAACTAGAGAGAGTCCAATATTGTCCAGTTAGATTTTGCTTCCATTAAGTTTTTTATAAAACATTACAGATACAGCTGCAGAAATACAGTCTCCCAAACCACGTATTTGTAACCTAAGTGGTGAATTCCATTTATTCTAATTAGAAATCCTTTTGTGGAATAAACCACCTGTTGTGGAAAGGATTTCATAGTACACAGGGAAAAGAAAAAAGTGTGCCATGCTCAGGGATATGAATCTCTCATTAATCTGGTAGGCATTGTCTTAAGTAAGGAGTCCCAAGGGCTCTCTTCAACACAACACATATTGCAAATAAGCATTTGAGAGAAGCCTTGATACTTTTCTACTTGGTCCCATTCACTCAGAAGGAAGTATTAAAAATGATAGACAGTTATTTCATGTGTGAATTTAAAAATCATTGTTAGAAATAAAAGATGCAAATCAAAATGTTGTATTTCAAACAATATAATAAATATTAGAAAGTAGGGAAGCAGGAATTTCTCTTAGCTTTCTTTTGTTGTCTCACAACTGTAGTGTAAAAGAGTTGCAAATTGAAGGCTTTCAGTGTTTCAGTGATAATTATCTTCTAATGGCATTTCCGCCTTCATTTTTCAATTTAAGTTTGTTGGGTAACATGAAATTTAACAGGAATAACATGTAATTGGTTGGCGGTGCAATTAGCTGAGAATCTTTTGCATCTCTTAACTTTTATTCCTTGTTAGATATAAAAGACCTCTGACTCTAAATGCACCTGGGTTTTCTTCACTCTTGACAACTATTCACAACAAAAAAATTATCTAGTGTTATTAATTTTTCCAAATGCTACATGCATTTCATGCTATAATAGTGAATTTCTGAACATGTGTTTCTGCAGGATGGTATTAGAACACCATGTCATGTTTTTTTTAAGAAAGCTTAAATTCTACAGCAGTTCCTTGTTCTCTTGATTTCTCATCTATCTATGCAACCAATTTCTAACTGGTTCATAATTTAATAATTCCACTTACGAATACAGTGATTTTTGCTGGGATCTCTATATTGTATACCTGAATATGTTTTTACATATACACATGTAAAGCTAAAAAGAGAGGATGAGAAAGAAGATTCTTCTGATCTCTTTCAGTTTGGGATAGTTTTAACTTGAGTTCCTTATAGCCTTATAAACTCAGTAATTTTAACATTTTTCCTGGGCATAAAAAATTTCTCCTGAGTTTCTAGAATTTTTTTTCCCCATAAATTAGAGACAATCTTTCCGATTCAAATGTTAGCATCTGCAAAAACTTACACTTAGGAATCATTTTATCAGAAAAGGAACCTGCAGCAAGAGAAAAACAATTCTGTTTATTTCTGAAAAAAATAGAATACAACCAAACCAGGTTTGAACACCAGAATATCTACTCTTCTTGTTTTAGGAATAAATAACTTCAGAGGACATTTTGACTTTATAGGAAGTTTGGATCCTTGACATTTTACGTAGAGTTAATTATTCAAATAACAAAAGACTCATGGATTGAGATAAAGACAGGGAGAAATCAACCACCAGTTACCATCACAGGCAAAACAGACTCAACTTGGGGAAATTAGTTTATTACGAATCAAATCAAAGAAGGATAATGAGAAATAAAAATCTTAAAACACCTTCTCCCCTGCTCTTCTCTGTGGTCTTAGCTTTACTCCTGATTTTCTCTACCTCCTTCTCCTCAACAGTGGAAGGAACAGGGAATGGGGGTTACAGTCAGCTCATCACACATTTTCTCTGCTGCTCCTTCCTCCTCAGGAGGAAGATTCCTCACACTCTTCCCTTGCTCCAATATGGGGTCCCTCCCATGGGATAGAGTCCTCCACAAGAATTCTCCAACATGAGTCCCTCCAACAGGCTGCAGTTCTTCACAAACTGCTCTAGCTTGGGTCTCTACCACAGGGTGCAGTCCTTCAGGAACAGACTACTCCAATGTGGGTCCCCCACACGGTGACAAGTCCTGTCAGCAAACCTGCTCCAGCATGGTCTCCTCTTTCTCCACAGAGCCACAGGGCCTGCCAGGATCCTGTTTCAGTGTGGGCTACACACTTGTCACAGCCTCCTTTGAGCATCTACCTGTTCCACCATGAGGCCCTCCACAAGCTGCAGGTGGATATCTCCTCCATGGGATGCAGGAGGGTAGTCTGCCTCACCATGGTCTTCCCCATGGGCTGCAGGTGAATCTCTGCTCTGACACCTGGACCATCACCTCCCCCTCCTTCTTCACTAACTTTAGTGTCTGCACTTTAGTTATTTCTCTCGCATATTCTCATTCTTCTCTCCTGCTGCAATTGTGCAGGTTTTATTTCTCCTGTAATCACAGATATGCTACCACCATCACTGATTGACTTGGTCTTGGCCAGAGGCAGGTCCATCTTCGAGTGGGATGACATTGGCCCTATTGGACATCAGGGAAACCTCTAGCAGCTTCTCACAGAAGCCAGCCCTGTAGCCCCCTGCTATCAACACCTTGTCATGCAAACCCAAAATATTCCACCCCTCACCTCTGTGAATCACAACTTTAAGAATTATCATTAAAATCCGCATTCATCACAGAATCTTCACAAACTTCACTTACATCAAGAAAAAATAATTCCCCACGCCAAAACCAAAATTACATCATCACAACACTGAATGAAAGTGGACAATTTACACAGAATCCACCCCTCATTTCTTCACCACAATTACAAGAACAGAAATTTCCCGTCATCATTGCACTTTTCACTCTCTAGCTCTGTTCACTTCATGTATTGCCTGTTACTCCCAGTTGCTATTCATATCTTGAATTCTTCATGCCCCACATTGGGCATCAAAAAGGACTGTGGTGGGTTGATCTTGGCAGGACACCAGGGGCCCACCAAGCCACTCTATCATGCCTCTTCTCAGCAGGACTGGGACAGGGAGAGAAAATAAGATGAACAAAAACTTGTGGGTGTGAGTCAAGATAAAGACAGTTTAATAAAGCAAAAGCAAAGGCCACATGCAAAAGCAAAGAAAAACAAAAGATTTATTCTCCACTGCAGATCAGCAGATAATGTCCAGCCACATCCCAGGAAGAAGGGTTACTGTATGCTCTGGAAGGCAAACATCGTAATAAAAAATGTTATGTGTCCTCCTCCTCCCCTCCCCCTTTCTCTTAGCTTCTATAGCTGAGCATATGTCATATGGTTTGGAATATCCCTTTGGTCATTTTGGGTCAGCTGTCCTGGCTATATCCCCTCACAATATCTTGGCCATCACCAGCCTATTGAGTGATGCACGGGAATGTTGGAGAACCAGCCTTGATGCTGTGTGAGCACTGTTCAGCAGTAGCCAAAACTATGGTGTGTTATGAACACTTTTTTAACTACCAATGCAAAGTGCAGCACTATGCGGGCTGCTGTGGGGAAAACTAACTCCATCTCAGTCAGACACAGTACAAAGGGCAAAGTTATCAAACATCCTTTCTCTGTTTCTTTCTTCCATTTTCAAAATAAAAAAATGGGTCCACGATGGTTTTGGTTATTCAGTCAGATACACTGGTAGCTCAGGTAAGCAGATGGTGCATTGACTGAAGTTATGCTGAAGTTTATATAAGCTGACAATCTCAACTTTATTAGACTTCCTCCTCCCAGCCCCTGCTACAGGACAAGATATAAATTATGTGTGACACCATAATTTCACAGATTTAATGTAAGAGATTAAAAATGTCATCAAGTCAAATATGCTTACTCCTTTTACAAATAGTAAACTAGGTAATTTTAAAGACAATATAAAGACCTAGCAAAAAAGGTACAAGGAGAGAGAAAATAGCAGCACCTCTGTATCTTATGATTTAACTCAGAAAAAAGGATAATTTGTACCTCCAAAAGTCTTCTTTTCTTTCTATTCAACCCTGATTGATTTCTAAATTGAGAATGGAAAGGAGTCTAGCAACTGACCCCTCATGTTCCATTCATTAAAAATGATATCTGGCATTCTGCTTCTGCTTTGCTCAAATTCTATATAGAAGCTTAGTAATGCCACACTGCAGATATGGAGAGATAGTCAGGGCAGTGGAATAAGAATGACTGAGTTCTTAAAATTAGAAAGTTTCTCTTCTGATTTAATATCACAATATAACTGCACAATACTTGAGGCTGTTCATTTCTGCATTATCACTTTGTTCCCATTGTGCACCTCAATAAATACATTCTGTTCTCAAAGTAGTTTTAAAGAAAAAAACCACAAAGCTTCTCAATCTATCAGAAAACCACCCCTTCTTCTCAGAGAACATATGTTCATTTTTAATCTAAACAGGCAAGTCTTTAAAGTCAGGGTAGAAGCACTGAGACTTAATGGGTAGGTGTTTCATGTTATCTCTTAATACACCAGGGTACTGAGTAACTTTGGCTTATTTTTCCCTCTAAATATGAGCTTTATTCTACTCAAGGAGGAGTATAATATACTTAACTTATATTTTATAGCACAAAGTATGTGTAAGGAACAATGAAAATGCTGGAAGTATCAATCAAAGTTCATTACTTCATTATAAATAATTTAAATACAAGCAAATAAAATTACTTTCCAATTTAAAACAAAAAATAAAACACATTAAAAATGGCTGTGTTTTGTTGAGGGATAGACTAATCATGGACAGACATCTGTTGCTGCCACCCTATGCAGTTTCCTTTTCCAATAAATGGTGCTGTCCTTGAGGCCACAGAAGATAACATAGGTGGTGGGACTGAACTACAATAATTCAAGCAAGCACTCCACAGTGTGACTGCATCAGGCTTAGTGCTTAAGGCAGTTTCTAGCAATGACTGCAGTAAGGAAAAAAATCAAATCAAAAATAAAATAAAGAACACCCCAGTTACTAGAATATTCTTGACTTAGGGAAGTTTTCTAGAATAGACATAGTACCCAAGAAATTGCAGCTTAAAAAATGAACCATGTTGTGTGGAAATGACCCAGCACAAAATTATTGTCTTGCCAGAAATAACACATGAGGAATTACAGCAAGAAGTGGGAAAGTTAAAAACTAAGTAGAATGGTGTTAAAAGTAATAGCATAGTTTTTATATCTTATATGCAATAACCTTTTATGAAATTTAATATGTCATTTTATATGATTTTATGTGCATGTATTCTACAGCTGCACTCCAATTCCGACAAAGGTGATGGATCAGTCAAATACATTCTTACTGGAGAAGGGGCGGGGACTATATTTATTATTGATGACACGACTGGAGACATCCATTCAACCAAAAGCCTAGATCGAGAGCAGAAGACACACTATGTGCTTCATGCCCAAGCTATTGATAGACGGACAAACAAGCCGCTTGAGCCTGAATCTGAATTTATTATCAAAGTGCAAGATATCAACGACAATGCACCAAAATTTACAGATGGACCATACATTGTTACTGTGCCAGAGATGTCTGAAATGGGTAAGGAAAACAAATTGTTCTATTCAAAATATTTTAAGAAGTGAAAATGCTGCATACTGTTTGATAAAGTTATGACATTATTGTATCATTGATTGTATGTAGAAGATACTACTATTCAGAAGAGATAAGAAGATATGAAATGCAACCTCATATGTTACTACATTCATATTAAGAAAACAGTGCACACAACACAAACACACACACACACATACTGTAGAGAAGAGTCACTCTTATTCTTGAGTGCTTTAACAGACATTTCTGGGCAAATGATACTTTGCACTCTAGTAACAAGATGTATTCGTATATCGTCTTTCAGCTACACACTTTATGACTTTCTTTTATGCCTATGTGAGTAGTGTGTGCAATTCCACAGAATTAGGTACAGTGAAACAATAGTTTTCTAGATTATTTTAGACTGGTATCATATGTTTAATTACCTTTATTAAGTTTCTTATAAAGTGAACTGAAGTTCAAAAGAGTACTGATCTTTGGTTTTCCCTGATAGAAATTTAGTTCAGATATTCTTATTCTTTGAGATGCTACGTTATTCAGTCAGTTTTCTTTATTTATCGCTTCTCTAGTGTTGAAATTAGTTTATAACTTTCCTCTAATACCAGAGCATCAAAGCTACATAACTAGTCTAGGATAGACAGATGAAAATATGACTTTTGAGCTAACTATTTTTTTAAGAGAATTTAACTGTCATGACTGGTCTTTGTGAAATATATCTGCTGTCTTTTATTACTGGATGGACAGTACAGATAGTTACCTTATGAACATACACTTTTCCCTTTCCTCCCAAATCCCTACACACTCTATCTAACAGACAATCTTCAAGTCCAAGGTGTGTCTATCTTTTCCAAGGTAGAAGTATATAATTTGTTCTTCTCTCTTTGCTCTTTGTCTTATAAGCAGGTGACAGATTTTAACTTCTGCAGAGTATAATTTTAAACTTTAAAAGAGAAAAATATTAAAATACATAGAGTTACTCAGCTCTCAATACTGATCATACATGAAGAAAGAACGAATACTGTAATTGAACCTTAATGGTTTGTCATCATTCGATCACTTTGAATATTAATGCTAATTCATATGAATAGAACAGAGAATAATATAAGTATTTTCTTCCATACTTGAAAGTCAGATACAATATTTTGTAAACATAATTATTTTGGATGGGAAGGTACCTTTTACAACTTTCCTGGTGTAGATAGGTGAAATTAATTTTAAACTGCAAATCTGCATTTGGTTCATCTTCTGTGGTACCACCTGACATTAATATGCTGAGTTCAGTCATATGGGGTTCTGTTTAATCTGTCTGTGGAAGTCTGCATGCTGTCTGAACTGCATACAGTTTCACAGTATGCAAAGAAGTATTTCATTTTGTCGTGGTTTAGGCCCAGTGCATAACTGAGCACCACGATGCCTCAAAAAAGGGCTAGTCAAAATAAGGACTGGGAGGGCTTCTCACCACTTAAACAGGTCACAAGCAAAAGACAGACTCATAATAAAGAATAAAAAAAAACCAAAACCAAACAATTTTAATTTGTTACCAACATCAGAGTAGAACAATGGAAGATACAACCAGATCTTAAAATCAAAACACATTCCCCCCACCCCTCCCTTCTTCCCGGGCTCAACTTTTGTTTCTGGTTTCTTCACCTTCCCCCTCCCACATGCTTTCTTAGGAGTAGGGGAAAAAAAAAGCCTCAGCCCAACCTCTCTCTCTCTGCTTCCACGTGGCCCCCATTCCATAGGGGAAAAAGTCCTCAGAAGTCCAATATGGGTCTGCCCACAGCTGCAGTTTCCCTCACACACAAAACTGCTTCAGCCCAAGTCCACAAAACTCCAATCTGGGTCTGCCCATGGTCACTGTCCCCTCACACACGACCAGTCGACCCGGCTCTCACCACGGGTTGCAAAAGGGAAACCCGGGTTCTGCATCCTCCTCCTCCTCCCTCTCCTTTCTTTTCCTTCAAACCGACCCTGGTGTTCTTCAAAGTTGTTCTCCTCAGGCCCCATGGAGAGGCCCCTTTCTCCGCTGCAGGTCTTCTCCGATGGTTCTGGAAATACCGGCTCTCTCTTTTTTTCTGGGATTAAACTGCAGCGGGACTTAAGCTTAAGTTGTGATCGGGGCCCACCAAGCCCAGCCGGGCAAGGCTGGGGCCGTGCCACCTGCACCTGGGGTCACGCTGGTCAGGGCGGGTGCCAGAGAGAGAGCGAGGCATGGCCTGCACCCCCCTTAAATATATGAATTGGCAGAGGCGCTGATTGGCTTGGCCTTGGTCAGAGGTGGGTCTGACAAAGGCAAAGGGGGACCTTTTTGGGTAGCTTCTTAAAGGGCCATCTCCATAGCCCTTCCCCTGTTACCAAAGACACAACCAAGAACCCCTCACAGAAAACCCAATACACATACAGGCCAAAACCTATATGGAAGCCAAACAGCTTCCATTACAGATGCACATGGTAAAAACAGTGCATTCCGAACACATCTACTATTCTTTTCTTGCATATACAAATGAATTGTGGCATATGAAATATCTGCAAACATGTAATGCTCATACCAGTCCTGGAAAAAATGAAATATATTAAATCATTTTCTTGAACCATGAACTTCAGAGCTGTGACAGTTTGGAAGCAGTGACTGATTTTTACACCAGTGGCTTCTGTATTGACCTAAGTGGTGTTAAACTTGTATAAAGTAGAGAAGTATCCTTTCCTATCTACCACGCAAAATCAGATTGTATTAAAAGGACTCTCAGGCTTACCAAATAATCACGTTTTAAAAGGATACCGAAATATATCTCCTATTCTCTTTCTTTCCGCTGTCTTTACTAGTGCCTTTTCATACTTTCTCTCACCGCTGCTGCCACTATACTGACAGATAGGAATATTCTTTGATTTTCTTCTCAAAATGTCCTCCATGCATGATGTTCTGAAAAATAATCTACCTACCTGCATCATAATTGTCTTGTTCTGATACTTTGTTCTTCCTAGGTACTTGTAGTACCTTTCTACCTTTCCAGTCCTCTCCTCTTTTCCAAGTCCTCCCAGAGCGTGCTATTTCAGATGTCTCTTCCCAGTTGTGGAGAACTCTAAGCCTTTTTTTTTCCTGTGGTTCTTCTTGTAACAAGAATGTATGAAGGGATAAAGATCGTTCTTTCATCTCCTTTTATTTCCTTCCGTCTTCTTCATTCATAGGCCATTGTTCCCATATTACCCTTCCACTTCCCTTTTATGAAATTTCTCCTTTCCAAAATTTGGTTCCCTCTACCTGGGAAATGCTACCTCATCTTCACTTGTAATTTCTATTTACCTCTTCTCCCACATTTTATTATCATTATTTATTAACATTACTATTTCTAACAGCCTCTTCTGGGTCTCTACCAAAAGAACAATATTTATTAGCCATTTTTGTTTGATCTGCATTATCTTTGACAAGATTTTCAGATTGTAGATCAAATATATTTTTATTCCTTAAAGTAATTTCCAGGTTCGTCTCCATTTCATCTACTCAGTGATGTTAGTGCATCAGGACATGTTTTTAATGCAGAATTCCCTATTTTAACCATCTAAGCATGCTACTGCACATATGATTCCCAAAATAAATTTATGGAAGTACAGAAGGACAGGATTCCTGTGAGTAATGTCATAACACCAGGACTATTTAAGCAGTACATCTTTGTGGAGAAGTACCACAGTGAGGGGATAGAGCTCCCAGTAAGAATATTGTGGGCCTGTATGAAAAATCTTCAATTGTCTTTGATAATTCACTGTGGTATAAAACTTTGCTGTTAGAGTTTCAGTTAATTTCAATAGCATCTAAGCTCTTATCTCAGTTGTCTCTCATCACACCACAGACTGTCTTGATGTGAAATTAATTTCCTTTATCAACTGTCTTCAAAAATGCATAACTCTGTCTTCCTCTTTCTTCAGTTTCCTTTGTCTTTAATTTAGATCATTTAATTAATTGATTATTTCCTTCCCTTGTGGAAACCTTTTATTTTCTGCATAGGAGGAAAGACAGTGGATAGGAAATCAATGTTATCCTCAAAGTCAAAAGCAGCTAATATAATTATTTTTTTATTTGTTCATTCTATTTATAAATGTTCTGTTTTTTTTTTCATCGTCTCAAAATGTAGTATTCTTACACAGATGTTAGTCACAATTCTGTAGTAGTCTGAATCATGGTATTCCTCTAGAACTACATTATACTAGTAACTGTTTTCCAAGAAGAACTCGAATAGTTAGTGTAGGATGGCATTTTGGTTTATAAAACGTAGTAGATTATGCTGATCCAAGGAAGTTTTAATGATAAAGCATTAATGCATATGTTTTATAAATTAAATACTTTGCTGCTTTTACCTAAGATAAATCATTAAAATATCTATTCCACAAAGCCTTCCTGTTGTGTGAATAAACCAAACTTTTCGTATCCTGCCATACAAGAAACCTTCTGTAGACACACACTGTATTTTCATTGCAAATTTATGATCATTGTTTTCTTATTCTAGTTCTTTTGTATGTGTTTGTTGCATATTGAGAGCATTTTATTGTCAGAAGACTTAGGAAGACTAGTTCTATTATTGCCTTCACAGGATGCTTGCTTTCTGTCAAATAATGTATTATTGGTTTTAGTTGTGTAATTAGCACGTTTTTTGACATTTAGCTGAGGAGTTTATGCACAACTGAAATTCTTGTTATTTTATGAATTCCTAATGTTGCTTCACTACTTTAAAAATATCTTCCACTTTTTTACATGGTCATTTAAAGAACATTCAATGTTACAGTCTCTCTCATGCTGAGTGACAGGTGGTATTTTTGATCACTCTTGTGCTGTTTATTTTCAGCAACAGATTTTTGTCTCTCTCCTCAAGATGTTAGCTGGTACTTTTCCCACAAATTGAACCTTTCTTGATCTGCTTGTAAAAACTATAAGACCTTTATGGCTTTTCTATTTTTAGATCACTGACAAGAAACTACAGGTAAGTTTTGTTAAATTATTTGCCAAATATTAGATCACAGCGTTCTCTGTGGCACAAAGTGAACACATTATTTATGCTTTATGTACTGTACTGAAAGGGCTGAAAGAAAGCACTTATACCTTGCATTCAATGAATGTTTTTCCTAAAAGTTAGCTCAAGAACCAAGGTTTTTGTCTGAAATCATTTCTTCTGCCGTGTAAAAAAATGCAGTCTCATTGAAAGCTATAACTATGCTCTCTTTTAAGGAAGAGTCATCATTTTATAAATGTAAAAGGAAATGAAAACATTTTCAAACAATAAAAGCCTTCCATATCTGCTTAAAAATTATAGCTTAAAAATGAGTGAAATATTGCATATTATATTTTCTAGTGTTGAGGTCATGCATAAGAGTATTCCCAGTAAATTCTACTTAGGAAATTAATTGACACACTGAACTTTTCTGAACTTATTTCCAGGGTACTTTAATGTAAGATAGTCATAATTTTAGATAATCTGGAAGACAATATTCATGTTGTTCATAAATATGGTTTGTATGAGACATGCCTATTTATCTTCCTGTGTTGTTTGATTTTCATCTTCTAATGAAGATAGCCAAAAAAAAAAATAAAAATACTGAGATTCTTTACAGTGAGGACTTGATTCAGTAATATAGACACTGATCTCAAAGTGTTGATTGCCTGGTGAAATCACTGTTTTCTAAGGCAGAATAAAACTAAAACACATTTTTTTGACTTCTTAGCATTTTAAGACAATTTCAAGAATTAGTTTACTTAGGCAGGAAATTGCTGTTTTTATTAAACTTCACCTTATTTTCACTTCTTTTACTTTTTGTTCAGTATTGATCCATCTGAGATTTTAACAGTGCACAAACTATGGAAAGTCATGCATACAGATTTGCATTCTCAATAGATACGTTTTATTGAACTGCCTAATTAAAAATTTGTCTTCAGAGAGGCAAATTGAAGTATTTCCCTTCAGCTTTTCTTTGATATATAACTTTTCAATTTTTTTATTGTAAACATTTTTAAAAAGAGAAAAAAACATAAGACGATATTTTGAAAAAAACCTAAAATTTGTAGTTGAAATTATCCTTATTTTTGAAAGCAGATAAAAGGCAAAGCTTACAGAGCAGTGTTCAGAGCATATGAAATATTTTACAGATCTCTATAAAGCATTAGTTAAGAAAACAGAATTCCCAATATGTAATCTCTAAACCATAGCAGGAAATCATGTGGAATGATAGTTGTACTCTGAATAAGCAGAGCCTCCACTTTGGGGAAAAAAGTCTTTTTTATTGCCTAACTGGAGTGTCAAAATGCTTTCATAGCAAAATTTTGCGTTTTCCTTGACAAGCACTTTCACAGTAGGTTAGTGAAGAAAGTATGGAAGGTATGCCTCTGGGTTTGATATTCATATCTGCTCTGAGGTCTCCAGGGAAATTATATTCTTATTTTTTGTATTAGATTTTTTTTATTCAGAACTGTTAACATTAAAAATAGCAAGGCAGCTGTACTGTGTACTTTTCCATCTATACCTTTCATTACACATAGCAAAAATTGATGCTACATCTGAATGGTACAAATATATTTGGAATTGTGATTTATCTGTCATGTTGATGAACTGAGTGATGCTTAATTTGAAAGGAAGGTTAAAGGTACCCTCTTTACCTTTTTTCTCACACAGCACCCAAGCCCGCAGCTTTATTAAACCATCTTTCCTCTGTGCACAGCAAATCACACAAGAGTTAGGCAAAAGGCCAGTATATCTTATAAGATGTTGAGCATGCTTGTGCAATAAAGTGAAAAAGTTAAGCATCTGATGAGCTACATTGCACTGAATGAGAGTTTGAGAAGTGGAGTGGGAGGTTGAGTTAAAACTTGTGATTCTAAGTGTTCTTTTAGATGGGAAGAGAACACTTTTCCACTCTTCAATGCCAAATTACTATTATCAGGTGTTTCCTAGGAGAGAGATACAGATGTATTAGAAAATCACTGTGGTGGATTTTAAGGTATAATAGCATTCCATTCATGCTAAAATGACCTGTCAGCTGCTTATAGGAGATACCACCTTTCACTGTCCGTGTTTCTCTGTCCCACATCAATGAGCAATGCAAGCACTCAGATTCTATCACCTATCTTTTAAAATAAGAAGAGAATAAAGTCTGAAGAATGAGAGTACCATGAAATCTCAGTATTTCTGGTATTTTCTTCTTTAAAAATAGCCAAAATCTGTTCATCCATTCTAAAACCTACTAGAAGCATGAAAATGTATAGATTAAAAGGTGCAGAAGTTGCTCGGCAGTCTGGATAGCAAACACTGGTAGGTGACTAACTGTATCTATTGGTTTGGAATATTTTGGCTGTATGCAATTAAAAAAAATAAACTCAATTTAGATCAGTAACTTATTAATCTTTATTTATTCCATAAGATTCCAACAGAAAATAATGAAGCCATGAATAAAGGTAAAACAACAAATTAGCATGGATAGGACTTGAATACTAGACTTGAATATTATGCTTAACTAGAAGACAGAAAGATCACAACTTTTCTACCTCAAGTTTGATATTGTTGCCAATGGACTATGGAAATATATTATTTCAGTATTTAGGTAAGCTATAGAATAGGGAAAAGAAATGGATTTTCTGTTCTTTGAAGAGACTTGATATGGTTTGCAGGAACTCTTATTTTAAGTTTAGATGCCAAATAAATATGACTGCATAGATTCTTAGCACATTGTAAGAACATTACACTAACTTTAATTCATACTTGTTTACCTTGCCACATAAACAAAAATGTAGTAATTTAGTCAGTTTTACCATTAACATCTGAATAACTATGAACAGACTACTGACTCCAGCTTGATTTTACTACAATATTCAACTTCAAATATATTTACTTATGAAACTGTATTAATTTGAGCTATTCAGAGAGCACAACATGCTATATTTAAGTATGCAGACATGTTTGTGGTACCTTTTACTGAAGCTCTAGTAGAGACACAAAAATCAAGTTTCAGTGTCCAAGTTAGTATAACATAGATGAATTAATATTTTCTGAAACAGTGAAGAATCCAAATATGCAAGGATTTGCATGCTTGCTTTGCTGTACTCAGAGTGAGACCCCATGATTTTAGATACTTCTATTTTCAGAATACACTGAGGGTGTGCTCATTAACAAACAGTCCTGTGCAATAGAAACTGATCTATGAAGTTAAACAGCTGAAACTGAGAATCTGGTGTCTCTGCCATATGCTTTTGGGAAGTCTTACTTCAGACCAGCTTTCAACTGGTCTCTCAGCCTAAATGCCTATTAGCAGTCAGAATATATCAGATGTGCTGCTAAAGTACATCTTTTCGTCTAGTTTCATCCAAAGGAATCTAGTCAGTGTGCTCCGATACTGTTCCATGAGGCAAATCAAAGTACCATAAGTTGGGGAGATCAAGGAATTCAATTCAAAAGCATACTTCCCCTCACTACTGAAATGTGAAATTGAACACCTCAGAGTGGAGGTGATGCTTTAGTGGTTAATTTAACTGAGAAGCCACTTTCAGATGCAGAATTACATGAGAACAGCTGGTTCTGTTATTAATAATCCTGTGTTTTACCACTGGGCCAAAAAAGTCTCTAGAAAGCAGTGTCTGTGTAAGTATAAACAAGTGGGATGAAGACTGAACCTTTATTAACTTGCCAGTCTTTAATTTATTGATTTCTTATTTGAAGTGTTGGGCAGTGGTGGCAAAAAAGTTTCATCATTAAATGTCTTGAAAAATACAGTAAAATGTAAAATCACTTGTATCTAATCTGTCTGTGCAGTACTTACAGATTTTATTTTCTGCAAAGTATTCCTTCCAAGTTATTCCACTTAGTAACATGCTAGAAACGATGATTTTATTTTTCTAATGGTATTTATTAACAGCATGCAAATGTTTCTCTTAAGAAAAAGGTTTTTCCAAATGAGTATAAATAGGTTTCCTTAGAAATATGATAGGATAATAACATATAGAGAAAATGTTATTAATCTCTCAATTGTAGAATGTGACAACTGGTTTCAGAAATACATTTAGAAATAATAATAGCTGTCAGAAAATTATATTTATTATCAACTAACTTTTATTTACCTGTATACGCAGGTACATCTGTTCTACAGGTGACAGCCACAGATGCAGATGACCCTACATATGGAAACAGCGCCAGAGTAGTGTACAGTATTCTTCAGGGACAGCCATATTTCTCTGTTGACCCTAAAACAGGTATTTTATATTTCTGTCTCTGTGATTCATCTAATAAGTTGCAGTTAACAAAGTCTTGTAGATGGAAACCAATATTCGAAGTACAGGTGGGTGGGATTATTTTTTTTTTCTTTAATAACTACTATATCCTATTTCTTGCTTTAACACTATGAAATTTAGGATTTGTTATGTTTTGCTGAGTACTAAAATGAGGCTACTGTGAATAGAATTAATTCTGCATCATGCTATGATGTGAGCCATTCAGCCAAACTGGAATAGCACTTTTTCCTCTTTTCAAGCCTCTGTTTAAGGTTTGACTCAAGTGTGACTAATACATTATGTTTTTAAATGCCTTGTTTTGCCTGAAGGATAGGCTTGGAAGAATAACTGAATGTGTGCTTCAACACATATACTATATTAAATTAATATCATTCTTGTATTATAAAACTGCATTATTCTCATTTCATTAAAAATTATTAAACTGTTCAAGAAGTAGAATAAGCTGAAACATTTATGCTTAATTTCTATGCATCGCCCTCTCCTTTTTTCCACAAAATGTAAGTTATGTATAATAAATCCAGACTGGTTTCTTTAAGGGGAGAAGAAATCTGTTTTGGGAATAGGGGTTGTTACTTGTTTTGGTTTCTGAAGAGCATTTTCTAAAATAGTACTATAATGCTATATTTTTAGTAAAAATTTATAGTTCTTAATAATAAGGGAATTTATTTTAAGATTTTTTAACTTAAAATATTCAGGGAAGCCAGAAAACATGAGTTACTTATCCTTTTAGAGTATCATTAACCTCACTGTAAAAATAAAATATAAAATGAAGTTATTAGTGAAGAGTAAAATAAATAATTTATTAATATACTTAGTATTTTAATATGGTTCCCCCTTCCCGGTAGAACTCTGAATGTCTTTTGAAATGCCCAATTACACATGCAAACTCTTG
This sequence comes from Mesitornis unicolor, assembly GCF_000695765.1. Taxonomy (NCBI): domain Eukaryota; kingdom Metazoa; phylum Chordata; class Aves; order Mesitornithiformes; family Mesitornithidae; genus Mesitornis; species Mesitornis unicolor. Next base: position 28,401 of record NW_010191548.1, read on the forward strand.
CTTGGAGTTTGAGTTACAAATTTAACACCCCACCTTTCCCAAAACACGAGGTGTTTTGTTCCATGAACTTGATGTAGGATCTGTCTCTGCTTATTATTTGCTTATGTCAAGTGTGGCTCATCAAACAGCAACAGTAAAGTTTGACTGGTAACTCAACCCAAGAAGCTAATTTTTTAATGGAGAAACCTTGAATTAGACTGTGTGCTTTTTTCTAACAGCTATAGCAGCCCCCTGGCATTTGACACATTCTTCAGGAATGAAAGTGAAACTTGTAGTAAATTCTACTGCTTACCGAATAAGCCCATATCTGAAGCATGTTATCAACACACAACTCTTCCCAGATGCATCAGTCTTTCTGAATAGAATTTACAGAGTTAATCTGTGGGGCATTTGTCCTTTCAAATCAGCAGTTGTGGTTGTAACTGTGATGAATAAGAGATACAAGCCTCATTCATTCCAGTTTTTAATTGAAATGTAGGCATTGGTGGGATGAAAAACACATTGGTCATTGAATTAAATGACTGAAAAAAATATTAGATATTTTTATTTATTTGTATTTATAATGATCTGCTGTTACAGCATTAGTATTACAAAGTTCTTAATCATCTATCAGCTTGCTTGCATTTTTTTTTTGTACTTGAAGATACTAAATAGTAAAGAGGTATGTATGCCTATTTATGAAAGAACCTCACTGCAAATTAATACAGACTAATTATGTAGTGTAAGAGGAGTGTCAATCTACTTCTGCTCTTTGTCTTCACAATAATATGAACAGTGGCTTCAAGCATGCCTACAAGAAATGACCTCTTCACTCCTTGTGTAGTTTGATTCCTGACTGAGAGCCCAGTACAAATAATAAACATAGTCAATGGCTGAATAGATTTTTCCAAATATGGAGATATGCCTCATGGACACCAAATGAACAATCCCTGAAGTTCAAGACTTTTGTCCTTGCCTGTAACTATTATTTTTATCCTTTTCTAGAAGTTCTTCACCATAGTTTGTATGGAAATGGCAGATTTTGTGGCATTATAATATGTAGAGTGTAATTTTAAAGTTGCATGTGTATTCCTCTGGGAAACAAGAATAAAAATATTGATTGTTCATAAAGTTTTTCAGATTCAATACTGCAAAATAAATACTAATACTTTTTAAAACCCCATTGTTAATTAATGAAATCTGTTAAAATTAAGTTCTTTTAATACTGAGGTAATAACTATGGATTTAATAGATTAAGATCTACCTAATTTCCTTATTTTAGAGAAAATATCTTAAATTGGCATAAAGAGGAACTGCATGGATTTTTGCAATACAAAAAGGAAGAGCACTGTTTGCATGCTTCAGTAGAACAGTCATGATATCTCAGATAAGAATCTACTGTGCTAACTGGAGTAATGCTAAGGCATTTTATGACCCTCAATCTCTGCCAAACATAGGAAGTCATACATTTCAGTAAAATAATTTCAGAAATAAAATTCTGCTGCTTACTTGAGTGAACATCCTTATTTTTGGTACCAAGAATTCTTACCATTTTTAGTTGTAATATATTTCTTCGTGACATCTGTTTAGAATAAGCATGTTTACTGTGGTTACTGATCACCTGCTGATAGGCAGGTTGGTTCATACTAGAGTGCTAACTGAAATTGGAGAGTCTTGTGTTTAACTGTCTCTTTGCTTCGTGCTGAGAGCCTTCAATATAATTTTAATGACCTTACGGGGCTATAGAATTATCTCACATAAACTGAATGCTTCTACTATAAAGGACTACTTTATAACGTCACCCTCACTTCACAACTAAGGCATCACAGTTGATGCCTAGGTTCCTGTAGTGATCTTAAATTAAACCTAACCTCTTCTATCCCAGTATTCACACATGGGCTCTTAAACTGCTGTTGCTCAGTAATTAGATCTTATAAAAAATAGTAAAGGTGATTGCATTAATCATAAAATTTTGCTAATGACACATTCTGCTTGAGTTAGATAAGGAAATATCTATGCTGAACCTTCAAAATCTCCCTTGCACTTGCATTGCAGACTACTTATTTATAGTTATTAGTAAAAACTCTTAACTTATTATATATATAGGATTGACTTCTACTTAGTAACAAGTTTAGGTGATAGTGAAGAATCAGTCTGTAATTTCAGTTATTTTTATTCGTGATACATCTTGCTAACAGTGTGTAGAGTTAAGATACCTTTATTTTGTGCATGGGTACTGTAATTTTATCTTGAAGTTGTAGGAACTATATTCCATATTCAGGTTTTCTTATGTTTATTTTCCCTCAAGGAATTTCCGAAATGTTGTAATAGAAATTACATCTCTAGCATATATAATTGCCAATGTCTAAAGTTTGCTGTCAGGAGAATCACTAGGAATTCAAACTCAAAATTTGAAGGAGTCTTACCTCATTCTTCTAATACTGCCAGGTACTGTACAATGCACTCCTTCATCCCTGAAGGAACAGAAATACGTGCTTCATCTAAAAATATTGTCATGAACACTTGTTTAAAAGTGTCATCTGTCAGCTCTCAACTAAGAGTAATGTAAATATTGTAATGTCCTTTGCTTTGAATTTTAAGTAAATATTGGATTTTCTACACCTACATTTTTCACACTTTCAAGATTAACTCTAACAATGTGCTCAATTCTCACAGTTTTCTTGTTTGTTCAAAATATTTATATACTATTACAGTGTCCCCTAGAGTTATGCAAAGGATAACTTAGGCCATCAGACTGATGGGCAGAGAGATAGCAGCAGCTGAACAGTCCACTGTTTCTGTAAGTTTTCTAAAAGCTCTGTTTTGGTTCAGTTGAAGATTTCATGAGAGCATTGGTACAACTATAACGTTGTTTAGACCTTGGTTTCTACTAGCATGGAAGCTGCACAGAGGGGTCTTTGCTAATCAAAAGTGTACAAAGAGGAGGGTTGAAATGTTGTGCTGCAGTAATACTGAAGCAGCAGCAATGGGAATGTTGGGATCAGGAGCTCCCTGATGAAGTTTGCTGATGACACCAAAATGAGTGGAGTAGTTGACACTCCAGAAGGGAGAGCCACCCTCCAGGAAGATCTGGACAGTTTGGATGAGTGGGCTAGTAAGAACTGTATGAAGTTCAACATGGACAAATGTAAAGTCTTGCATCTGGGAATACATAATCCAAGAATGCAGCTGAGACTGCGCTCCACTAAGCTAGAGAGCAGCCCTGTGGAAAGGTACCTGGGGGTCTTGGTGGTTGACAAGCTCAACATAAGTGAACAGTGTTCTGTAGCTGTAAAGAAAGCCAACAGGATGCTGAGTTGCATTAAAAAGGGCGTCACCAGGAGAGATAAAGAAGTCATGATCCCTCTCTACTCGGCACTGATCAGACCACACCTTGAGTACTGTGTCCAATTTTGGTCCCCACTATATAAAAAAGATGTGAACAGGTTGGAAAGGATCCAGAGAAGGGTGACAAGGATTATCGGAGGACTGGAAGACCTGCTGTATGAAGAAAGGCTGAGAAAACTGGGCCTGTTCAGCTTTGGGAAGAGAAGGTTTAGGCGGGACCTTATTACCATGCACCAGCACATAAAGGGTAGCTACCAAGAAGATGGAGACTCCCTTTTCACAAGGAGTCACATGGAAAAGAGGAGGGGTAATGGACACAAATTGCTTCTGGAGAGTTTCCGATTGAACTCCAGAAGAAGTTTTTTTACCATGAGATCAATCAGACATTGGAATAATCTTCCAGGGAAAGGAGGTGGGTTCCCCTACATTGGCTTGTTTTAAGAGTCAGCTTGACAGGGTGCTGACTCATCTCATTTAAACCATACTTTTACCTAGAGAGGTTGGACTAGATGATCCTTGTGGTCCCTTCCAACCTGTTATTCTATGATTCTATAATTCAACGCTTTGGAGCAAAGGTCTCTACAACCTAGTGCAGTGTTTCTTATGGTGACTGATATTTGCTAGACCATATTTTGCCATCCAGTCCCAGGAGATTTTGTTGTCTGCCTGCTGGAGCAGGACTTTGAGAACCAGAAGGTAGATCAATCATTCATCAGGAACAGTTTTCTGGCACTGTACTTTCTTTGCTGGTTACCTACCACCACTATTTGCTTCCAGCATCAATCATATAGGTAAAAAGGACAGGCATAGGAGGCAGAAAAGCAAGAACAAAAAGTTTGCCTGATGTTCTAACCTCGTTTTCCCTTGTCTTGTGAGATGGACCATATGTATTGGAAATTTATTTCAGAAATAGAGATGAAACTCTTCCTTGGTTGCTCTGCTCTTATTTGTTGCTGTGTTTGTTATTCTTTCATCATCTGCTGTTGTGAACATCTGCTAAGGACAATCTGTGTTGTCCAGACACAAGTTACACTCAAAAAAAACCAAAAAAAATTAGCACATGCTTCTGTAACTGCCAATTGACAATTGGCAAGTTCCCAAATGATATCATCTTGGATTTCTAACAAGGACTACTGCAATATGGTAACTATAATTATTTTCTTCGTAGACACTTTTTTTTAAAATTTATTTTTTCATCTGTAAATACACAGATATATTTTTACACTTACAACATAATGCCTGGTTATTGTGTGCTAACCCCAGTAAGTATCTCAGTCCCACACAGCTACTTGCTCACTCTTCCCAGAATAGGATAGGGGAGAGAACGGGAAGGATTAAAGTGAGAAAATTCGTAGGTTGAGATAAAGACAGCTTAATAGGGAAAGCAAAATATGTGCACACAAGCAAACCAAAATAAGGAATTCATTCAATGCTTCCCATCAGCAGGCAGATGTTCAGCCATCTGCAGGAAAGTAGGGCTCTATCATGTGTAATGGCTGCTTGGGAAGATCGGTGGTGTAACTCTAAATGCTTCCCACTTCCTCCTTCTTCCCGTAGCTTTTGTTGCTGAGTATGATGTCATATGATGTGGGATGATGCTTTGGTCAGCTGAGGTCAGTTGTGGTCAGTTCTCCCAGCTATGTTCCCTCCTAACTTCTTGTGCACCCTGAGACTATTCACTGGTGGGACAGCATGAGAAGCAGAAAAGGCCCTGACTCTATGAAGGCACTGCTCAGTAAGGCTAAAACATCCCTGTGTTATCAATACTGTTTTGGCTACAAATCCAAAACATAGCCCCATACTAGCTACCATCAAGAAAATTAACTGGTACACTCGTGAAGCACTATGTTTATTTGTTCAACCAGATTTAAAGCCCTGATGTGAAAGCAGTGAGACATATGTGATCTTATAATCTGAATTCTATTGCCATATCCTTTACAGTGTTTCTCTTAAGTCTAAAATTTCTATTTGCTCACCATTGCCAGGTTTTGCTTTTACCTTCTATGGGCCATTGGAAAAAGTTCCTAGTGTTGATGTTTATCAAACTCAGTTTTCCATACTTCTAGGCATTCACATTTTTTCAGATGTAATGAGGACAGTAAAGAGCCTGCTGCTTTCTGAAGATCTAAAATACTGTGCTTTGTCTATTACAGAAGTTAAAGACTTTGGTGTCAGAAAAGCATGCCATTGCAAGTGTCTGTAAACTGTCTGCTTTTCCAGAATAGGATTAATTCTATGAACAAATGTTTCTCTCTGTGTCTTTGAACTTTTCACAAGGTATATATGAACAATTAATTTTAAATTCTCTGTTTTTAAACAAGGAAGACTAATAGTCCACCCAAACAAAGTGTTGAAATTGCAGGTGTGATAAAATGTGTTTAACTTCAGGGAAAGATTTCACCCTGAAGCCGCAAATACATTACTGTAATTTTTATCTCAACTGGGATGAAAGCCAGGACACTGACTCAGAAGATTAATGCAGTAGACTCTTTAAAGACTCTGCCCCTAAGGACCAGTCTACATGTTAGCAATACTTTTACAGATCAGTCTTTATTGTTGTGGAATTAAGCACTGACTTTATTCCCTGCAATTGTGCTAACAGGTGTCCTTTTTCTAGACAATAGGTTACTGTTGGCATCCCTGTTTCTACAAGAAAGAATTACTAGGACATTGAATCTTTTTTTTTTTCTATTTTCCCCTTACATTTTTGATTGGGAGAATGAAATGAAGATACAGAGCAGCTTTGTAGAGGTGCCCTAATTCGTACACAGCTCTTCTTGACCCACATTCCGTTTTCCAATTTAATTTTCCCTTTCACAAGCTGTTGTGGGTATTGGTATTATTGAAGATAATAGTTTCAGAAATGCAGTTAAAGAATGGCAATGAAACTCTATAGTGGCAATGAAAATGACAGAGAGCAATATTGAGGTACTGTTCCAGGACCTATGTTATCTGCTTGTTTGGTAATGCTAAGGTGCCTGCTTATGGTGGGAGACAAACTGTTTTTATATTTATTAAATGGCTTAACTTCTTGTGACTCTATTTTATGAGGGTTTTTTACAAATATATTGTTTTAATAATGCTATTGCTTTAATAATAAGTTTGAGTTCACATTTTTGCCTTTCACATTTTGAGAAATGATGTTTAATTCACACTAGAGATAGGAAAAAGATCAGTAGTGGTAGACTTGTTGAAAGGAAATTAGGCATATAGAATTGATTCCTTACTCTTTCCTTTAGTATTTGTATATAAACACAGATTTTTATAACACACACAAATCCTGTTACTTAAAAACACAGCTACTCTCAGAATTAATGCATAATCTACACAATCTGCATTAGAACAATAAATATATGTGCATCTAGTTTCCTATCAGTCTTCATCTTTTAGAACAATGTAGACATTTTCAGTTACAATCTGAATAACAGATGACTGATAACATTTTGTGTTGTAATAAAACATACAAAATAACAAACCTAGTATGGTGATGATGCTTTTCCAAAGATTATGTATAAAGACAATGCTTCTCAAGATATATTGTCCTGCAAAACCGATTCAACTGCAGTTGACATAGCTCCCAAGAAAAACTGAACAAAAGCTTTAATGCAAGCTCCATGTCTATTGACCATCTACTCAAAAAAAGAACAAGCACAAATTTACACCAGTTTTAAAATATGGCAACAACAAAGATAACATTTGGGGAACCTCTGTAATTCAGTTCTTATCTGAATGGGAAGGGGAAAAGAAACTACCTCCAGAAACCACCACCAAACCTGTGATCTATCCAGGAAATCTGACCTTTACCAGCTGTCTGTCAGCATTTCTTCTCCCTTCAATATTCAAATTTGCAGCCTCACACTGTCACTCCCTGTGTGAATGGGGAACATGAAGCCCTACAATAAGGTTTCTCAGTTTATCTTAGGTGGTGTCTGTCTTCTCTGAACTTGCCCCAAATACATTTTCATTCCCTTTCTGACTTTGTCAAGCCCAAGAGTAGCAGCAGAAGCAGTACAGTGGGCTTTGTCTGGTCTTTAAGACTGCAGATAGGCTCTGATCAAATACAATAACCAACAAGTTTGCCTTGTGTCTTTGTGATTGTCTTTATGATTTGCCAGCATATTTAAATTTAAATTTAAAATTTAGGAGAGACTATAACCAGATTTCCTGAGACTCACTTTGAGTGAGTAACTTCACTTTGAGAAGAGGATACTCTTCAGTACTAGTACTACATGTATTCTGTGAACTAATTGGTGTATGATAGTAGGAGCTAATCTTTTTTTCTGAGGGTCAGCTTAATCAGCATTTGTCCACCACCATATCTGGAACTGGAATATTTACATGACAAAAACACATAGATACATTATCAAATAAAATGCTCTGTCTTTATTTGCTCTTTCCAAATTTCCATATAGACTTGCCATTCTGCTTGTCAGAGCCCAGAGTCCACTAACAGGATCTACAACCCTGCCCGGGGCCTGGGACTGCTGTGAGCCCCCCAGGATGCCCCCCATTATCCCTAGGCCCAGAACCCCATGTAAGCCCCCTGGAAACACCAGCCTCAGCTCCTGTGACACTGCAGCAGGGCCAGTCTCCAGCTACTCACAGCCCTTCCCTGCCTGGCCATGGGCCCTGCTGAGCCAAGTTCTTGTCCCCAGGGGCATACCCAATGTTCAGGTCTGGGGTTACCCCAGTACCCTCAGCTGACTTGCTACTATCCAGGGTTGGGATGTGCCCTGGATGTTAGGCTCGGCCATCACCCACCCGTGGAGCTCCTGGCACCTGACCCCAGGGATCTGCCAGTCCCTGTGATGGCCTGACAGTGTTGCAAGTGTTGTTGTCAACAAAGGTCTGCAAGATGGTTGTTTTTCTTTATGATTTTAAAGTCATGTGTAAAACCTGTCCCTCAGACAAAAGAAGATTTTCAGATTTCCAGCCAGTACATACCTTATGCAATATTTTAAATATTAGGTTAAACCTTTGACATTGAAAGTTGTCACATTAGAAGAGGGAGAAGCAGAGCTCTGTTCGCTCTGCACCCATTGCAGAGAGGTGCAGCCCAGTCTGCAGCCTTTAATTTAGGTCCTTGAGGAAGACTTTAATTTTCTTCTCACATAGTTTTGTCTTGTTTTTCTCTTGGTACACATTTCAGGATTAAAGCATGATTTTTTTAATAATATTTGTCATCATTATTAGAGTATTAAAATTGTCTAAAGATGCTGTTCCTCTTCCTTTTTCCTTAGCTGGCCTATAAAATTCTCATTATTTCTGTTACATAGTCTTTTGAGAGCATGCTTACAATGTTGGTGTCATGGTTTAAGCCCAGTGGGCAACTGAGCACGATGCCCACAAAAGGAGCTAGGCAAAAACAAGGACTGGGAGGGCTTTTCTCACCACTTAACGATCATGAGCAAAAGACAGACTTATCACACGGAGAAAAAAACAAAAAAAATTTAATTTGTTGCTAATAGCATCAGAGTAGAACAGTGAGAAATACAACTAGATCTTAGACTCAAACACCTTCCCCCCACCCTTTCCTTCTTCCCTGGCTCAGCTTTGTTCCTGATTTCTTTGTCTCCTCTCTCTTTGCCCAGCAGAGGGAAGGGGGCTTGCAGTGAGTTCAACCCATGCGGTCTCTGCTGCTCCTTCCTGTTCAGGGGTAGGGAGGACTTCTCCCACTCTTCCTCTGCTTCCACGTGGTACCCTTCCCACAGGAGAAAAGTCCTCCACTAAAGTCCAAATGTGGGTCTGCCCACAGCTGCAGTTCTCTTATGCACAGACTGCTCCAGCACACACTGCCTGGAGTCATGACCTCTTCAGAGGCAGCCACTTTCTCATGTGGCTCTGCCTCAACTGGTGAACTACCATGGGCTTGCAGGTGGGTCAACCTGCACTCTCGCCACAGGTTGCAGGGGGAACCTCAGCTCCATGCACCTCCTCCTCTTCTCTCTCCTTTCTTCCTTCACTGACCTTGGTGACTGTACAGTTGTTCTCCTCATATCCCTCTCCTTTCTGCGCTGCAGGTCTCTTCTGATGGTTCTGAAGAGTTCCCAGCTCTCTCTTTTTCAGGCTAGAGCTGCTGCTTGGGGCCAGGCCTGCGTCACCTGCACTGAGGGCTGCGCTGGTTGAGGCCAGTGCAAGACAGAGAGTGGGACGTGCACTGCACTCCCCTTAAATACATGAGTTCGCAGGGGTGCTGATTGGCTTGACCCTGGTCAGAGGTGAGTCTGAGGTTGGAGCTGGGGGAGCTTTCTAGTAGCTTCTTACAGGGCTATTTCCATAGCCCTCCCCCACTACCAAAAAACAAACCAAAATCCCTCAGAGAAAACCCAATACAGTTTTCAAGGAAAAAATCAATTCCGTCTGTAACACTGGGGAAGGTGTAAGAGTAGAAGCCTTCCTGGAATTTAGTAAAGCACTTGCAGTCAGTCCCAGAAGCAGATATAGCCATCATGGGAGCAGTCCTAAGGGAAGAGGATAGATTAAATGAGATTTTGCTCTCTCTCAAACTGTTCTTTCAAGAAATACATTTTAGATCAATAGATTGCATCTAAAAGTGTTCAGGCAGAAAATGCAACAATTCTCTATATATCTAACCACCATGTGAGTTACACTTCACTTTGCTTGAATGGAAGATGAAAATGAAAATCAGGGACTTATCAGCTAAGGCTGTTTCTTCCTGAGAAGTCTCTCCTTATGATGAGATTTTCTCTAGGTTTTTGTCTTCAACTTGAAATGACAAGGATCGGTAGCACAATGCAAGTTCTTTCACTTGAATGCATTTCCAAAGACTTGTCTTTAATCCATCTGTAATCAGTTCTGATTAAAAGTTAATATCATAGTGAAATGGATTAAACATCTGAGCCATAGTTCTGTAAAAGTTACTGAATCACTGAAAGAACATAGAAGTATGTTTACTTGTGTAATCCTTTGTATTTACTTAAATACAGTATCCTTCTGTGCTGTAGAGACGAAACCTCCATTTTCAGTTAATGTCTTTATGATAAATATCTAGCTTATTTTGTACTTCGGAAGAAAAGATAAAAAACCTGCTTTAAATTAAGAAAAACAGAAAAAATATTTATCTTTTTTTTTACAAAACTCACATATATTAGCCTTTTTGGATATTTTTTAGAAGCCACTGTTTTATTAAATAGATTGGACTTGGTTCAGATGCGATACTATCTGCAGGGGGTTCTCAATGTTGTTAACAATATGTCAACAATTGCATCTTCTGATTCTGAAAAACTGGACATAAGTTACTACATATTTAAAAAAAAAAGCTTCAAAATTTTTGCTTTTAACCTCAATTTTTTGTAATGAAGCACATTCTGCAAGAGTTTCAGAATGGTCTGGTAAATCAACAGTATATTGAGATAATAGAAATAATACAATGCATTGTAAAATGCTATAAGGTGTGCCTGCAAACTATTTTACAGAATCACAGAATCACAGAACGTTAGGGATTGGAAGGGACCTCAAAAGATCATCTAGTCCAATCCCCCTGCCGGAGCAGAAACACCTGGATGAGGTTGCACAGGAAGGCGTCCAGGCAGGTTCTGAAAGTCTCCAGAGAAGGAGACTCCACAACCTCTCTGGGCAGCCTTTTTTGTGTAATCGCTGCCATGACAAATTATTTTTGTGTAATCGCTGCCATGACAAATTATTAATTATAGAGATACAAACTGCTAATGTAAAAATCTCATCAGCAAACTATCACAAGATGAAAGAAGGTAGCAACTGTTAGAAAAACATTTTTTTCTGAATGTGTTAAACTACTGTTACACTAAACTTCTTAATTTTAACATAGTTATACGTTGAAGTATAGAAGACATTAATGTCATATTCAACATATGCATATATTTACTTTGTTTTGAGACACCATTTCCATGTTCAGCTAATACCCTATTACGTCAGGAAATACAATGTAATATGTAGTACATGTGTAGTACAATTGAATTTAGCTTGTGTAATTGTTTTTAAAATATTGGGTTTTGACATAAATTTTTGATATTAATCATTCTTGTAAATTCTGTCTCTCTACTTCTCTTCATATACAGCCTTCTTTTTCCCTGGTAGTATTTACATGATAAAAATCTTGTAAGCAGTTTTTTTTTAATCTGGTCTACTGAAACTATGAAGCAAATGTACATAAAATTAACATCTGATAATTTTAAAAGAGTTTGAAATATCCATTTCTGGAGTTGCTTATTTTCAGAGAAGAGCAGATGCAAAATGAAATCTTTAAAAAATGCAAATTTAAACATAGATGATTAGACTGTGACTTTTTGGTGTGGTTGAAGAGAGGTTGATAGATATTTACCATCCATGTGCTTCTCTCAGGACGTATTGTTCTTTAAAGACACAAGGAGCAAAAAATTCCTTGTTTCTTAAAGGAATGGCCTCCAGGGATAGTAATTTTACACTGGCTTATATGACAGATACCCATTACCACCTATCTTTTATCTTCTGTTGAAACAAACACTGAAATAAATGGAACTGACTATGTCTTGATCGGCTGGTGAAAGACTCACAGATAACTTTCATTTGAACATGGTTTATTCTGACTTTGCAGGAATTTTGTTCTCCTTTGAATAGGCACTCCCTGACAAGACTTTAGGAACACTAACCTCCATGAACCTTAACTGTAGGGTACATACTGCATTCACCAAGCACTGCATTATGCTGTTCGTCAAAATCTAATAAGATTTTTTTTCTTTTTGATTCATTTTCAATTAATAATACAACTAACAGCTGTTGTCAGATGACAGCCACAATATTGCTGTGTTTTTAATATTTTCTTCTTTTGACTCTGAATATTCTTTATTTCTGACAGGAGTCCTTAGGGTGAATTTCAAAGCTTTGAAATTAAAAATTATTCATGTAGCTGCTGACACATATTCCTAGGCAGAAGCAGAATAACAAATCAAAACCAAATGTCCTTTACATTTTCTCCCAAGTCAGCTATTTTACCTAAAAGATCCTAAATTATCAGTGAAAAATTCATTTTTACTGGGTCTGTACCACACCAGAAAAATATAAGAAGTAATAGATAAAAAAGCAGCAGAGCGTTTAAACTCATGTTTCTTCTGTTTTGCTATTGTTGGTTTTTTTTAATCTACCTCACCATTTTCACTGCCTTACTACCTGTTTTTACCTATAGTTAAGAATTTTGCACCATTTGTTGTATGACAGATAACTCTTCCTTGTAGGATATACGAATTGAACAAAAGGAAAATACTGAGCAAGAAGAAATTGAATTGAACTGAACAAGAGGAAAATATTTTTGATTCATTGAATTGAATAAGAGGAAAATATTTTCTTTATTACAGGAGTCAGGACTTAGAAGAATATCCAAACAGATGGGGATTTTTTGGTACTTAAAGCTTTTGTGGTACTTTTAAAAGCCAGCCCATAATGTTGGCTGTGCTGCAAGCTGCCTGTAGCTCAAGAGGATATCGTAGCACTTGCCTCTCTAGTGCCATAGTTAGCTCAGTTCTCTTTATGTCTGGGGCTTTCTCCAGGACTTGCTCAATTTACTTGTAAAGAACAACACTCCAGCATATTCTAACACAGTGGTGTCCTCTGCCCACATACATGCTTCCTGACCTCAGGAGCAAGCAGGGGCTAAGGGCAGCTGTGCCATACCTTGCTCTGCTGGGACTCATGAGACAGCAGCCAGCCTTTGAACTGGTGCTCCCTGCAGCTGTGGACTGCTGTGGGCAGGCTTTGCTTGCAAACTCTGCCTGGTACATAGTGAAAAGTGTAGAAAAATGTTTTGTTGGTATTTCTATTTTTGACTAGTCAAAGTGGAAAGAGACAGACATGTTTCATGATCCTAAAGACCTTTTCCAACCTAAGTAATACGATGTTAGCATTTTCTTGTGCTATTCAGTTTCTTATAACATGAACACTGAAACACCCACACGTCAAATGGCAAGGAAGTCTGTCTGAGAATCGCCAGTTCACATATTCATGGCAAAAAGGGCCTCTTATGTGATGGCAATCATCGTGGTGCCTATGTGACATTGTGATGTCATCTGGTTTCATAGGAAGCGCTTCTGGTCTTCCACTCCAAATTAGTTTCATATAGATTTAATTTTACAAGCACGTAACAAGTATATAACTGTGTTACTGAGAATGGCTTAGTGGATCACAGTGCAATCCAGAATATAATATTATGGCATTGCTACTTCTTCATTACCACAGTGATGGTCTACTTCAGTGACTTAGAGATAATACAAGTCAGTTTTGGAAAAATCTGAATAGATTGCTAATTTCAAAGAGGCTTTCTTTTAATATTCAGTGAAATCTGTATTAAGTTTCTGAATTTTAACTATTCAGTACCAAACAAGAAATTACTAACACAATAGCACAGGATCTAACTGTACTTTTTTATCTTTATGTGAGGGTTTGTTTTCTTTGTTTCAGGGTGTCTTCTTTTTCTGATTAGAAAAGCCAACAGATAGAACAATAATCAAGTATATTTGAAGTAGAAAGGAATTTTTTTTTTAAATTTTTTTTCCAACCTCTTTTAAATATCACATGTTAACATATTTAAAAGGTTATTGTGCCATGTTTTATTATTCTTATAGGTTTCCCTGAAAATAACTGATTAGTGCTGAGGATACTTTGAATAATTGTCTTATAAGAAATGGTGATTTTTTTTTTCTGAATCAAGATATAATCATCAGAAATATGTTTAGTACATATAAAGTTTAAATTAGGAAATAATGAAATTCTTCACCTCTGACTCAACATCAAGCCTCCGATTTGCAAGGATCACTGTTCAGATTGGTAGTCACAATGCTTTTTAGATAGTTTAGTATAAGTTAAGGATTCTTGTCTGGTGGAAAACTGAGGAGGAGATAAATGACCTGCCTCCCCCAGCCTCGACAAAAAAAGACAAAAACCCCATTGTATATGAGGAAACTGCCTTTATCTTTGAAAAATAATTTCTACTGAAAATTTTCAACCAAACTCATATGTTGTCTTTTGAATATATTGTTTTGTCTACTTGTCAGTTTAGCCAGTCCATTTACATATATATTGATAGTTTATGTTTCATGATTTAGTAGCTGTTTATGAAATAGTATGCAATAATGTTATTTTGCTATTCTGCTTATTGGACATGTGGGAATTGGAAACACAACATAAGTAGTAACATGTTAAATGATAGAAATTGCAATTGGTGGGTGGTAGGTTAGACTGCTGATAAGTATCTGAATTAACTATGTAGAGCACAAATTCTGCTAACTTGAAGAAAATATTAGCCTTCAGAAGTTTGGAGATTTTTGATACACTTTATGCAGAGCTGATAACAATGCCTATAGTTAAGGCTGAGTAACAATTTCCATTATAGGGCATAAAGACTTTGCTAGATGTTATTATTTAAGCTAAAATGATCTATTATGTAACTGCTATTATGTCTGGTGATTATGTTAGTTCAGGTAAAGCAGTTTGTAAGAATTCGATCAGTGAAGGAAATAATTTTTTTAGTATTACTTTTCACTTTTTCACATTTAACTATTTCTGGTTTGAAGTGAAAGTGTGGCAATTGGAAGGAAGATATTTCTGGGGCTTAAAAGACAGGTTTTGTTTTGATAGTAAGGTTAGATGAAGGTCTGACAGAGTTCTGAGCCTCTGAAGAGCCATCATTTGCATGTGTCCAATAGTGCTTCTAAAAGGATTGTCACTGGATTTCCTGAATAAGCTCTAGCCACCTTAAACAGAGCTATATATAAGTGCTAAGCTGTTGTGCTGAAGCTGTGTAAGGGAGTTACAACAGTATAGCACTTGTCACATTTGACCAGGAAGGAGGAAATTGTGAGTTCCAGTTTTAGTTTTTTACGGACATTTAGTAATTTCAAGCTCCAGAGCCTATTGAGCAGATCTACAAAAGACTATTCTTGGAGGCGTTTATGGATGACGTGACTGCGAAACTGGAGTAGGTCAGCTCTGGAAATCTTAGAGATAAATCTAAGCAATTGACAAACTCTGCCCAGTATGAACTTGGTCAAAGCCTAAGATGCTCAATGGAACTCTCCTGCCACTGCCAAAGAGAAAAAAGCAAAACCAAAAAACACACAAAAAACCCAAGTAAGCATAAAACCCCCACAAAAACAAAGCAAGGACACTAGTTTAGACCATTTATTTTTATGTTTCTTAAATAGCATCTATTTTTAAAGTATTATTTAACTAGCATTTGCTATTGTTTTCTATAATTATAGAACAGATAGATCAAAAGTGGATGCCTGTGGGAAAATTAGCTGTTTCCAGGAATTCTTTATGTCTACAGACTTATGTTTACAAGTCTATATTATGTGCTCTTCATCAGCACATGATAAACCTTTGAATCACATTACACACGGCTTCCTCTGTCTCCATACTCCTGGAAAGATGAGGCTCAGTGGTCATTGCATGCCAGTAAAACAAGCTAAATTATGCTGATGCTTAAATAGAAATTGTTCTTTCTGCAGTATTATTATTTTGAAATTATTTCTGCCATGCAAAAGAACACTTTATTTCTCTGCAGTTAAATGAAAATAACAACTAACTAGGTGTATCTGAACTGAAGCTGCATTTTGCTTACAAAGGCACACAGGACAATCTCATATAGAGATTTGAAGTCCTTTATACTAGGATCTTAAAACTTCTAAATAAATGTTTTGGTTTAGAAAAAGAGATTTGCACTGTATACGAAGAATTGAAGTACTTGTATATTGTAATACCTCGGATCCAAATGTTACTTAACTTTCCCATTTCTATCTCCAGTCAGTCTATGCGGCACAGTGTAATGCAATTATAATATCCACTGTGGAATCTCTGTCTGGAGCTACTCTCAAATGAGATTGTGTGTTTACAGTTATTCTCAGTATGACAGAATAAATCAACAAGTACAGTCAACAATAGCTCTGCAATCATAGTTCATGACTTGCATAATGCAGACCTATTTGAACTGGTAGACATATTTTTTCTCTTTTGTTGTTGTTTGTATATATTAACTTCTGCAACTCCAAGATAAAGCCCTCATCTTGTAAACAGCTGTATGAGTGCTTAGTTTTAATACTAGCCTGTGTCTACATTGGCTAATACTCTAAGGTATAAGAAGTGGATTATGATAATGCAACTGGCTTGTTTTAACTATCTGTTTCATTCTGGAGTGTAACACACGTGAACTCCTGCAACTTTATACATATACACAATCCTTATGTCTTTCCAGCAAAAGAAGAATATTTTCTTGTACATTTGGCTTAGAATTTTCTGCGTTCTTCATTACAAATAGGAGAGGAAACACTGTGCATGGGTTTATAAAATGAAGAAGCTATGGGTTACAGAAGCATGGCAAAAGCTTTTTCAAAAGGATGAAACATCAGATATTACCAGTAATAGGATGACCATATTAAAGCATAAAAAGGGGTTTGAGCAAATAGGAAGGTAGAAAAAAGAAACTTTTTGAGAAAGTTAGGAAGCTATTATTTTCAGAATTGCAAGAACAAAAACTATTTTGAATGTGATGTTCAAGAAGAATAAAAATTATCTTGGGTATGGATGTGAACTGTGTATATTTTAGGTGTCTGCATTAAAAAAAAATGCATTAAGAAACTGAAAGCGATTACTGCATTAGTCCAGGCAAAACAATATGAAAGCATGAATGAAGATCTTAGCTGAATTGGAATTGAAGTATTTAATTTTAATAGATATAATTTGTCGGTCTGTGAAGCATTCCCTTAGGGCTGCGTTTGCGTAAACAGTACCTTTCTTTGAAAATTATATTATCTTCTTTTTTTTTTTTTAAATGTATCCTTAAGAAAATCTTGCCTGTAGGATCTGGTACAAAAGCAAAAAAGTCACTGGGACACAAATTTTATTGTCCCTGTTTCTGGGTTTCCTCACTTAGGGGCATGAAGTGGGCTATGGATCATACCAGATATTCTGCTATCTTATTTTCTGGCATACTTTTATTCTCTGATGACTATAAGTTCCTTCAATAAATGGCCAAAATTCAGGCTCTCCTTTTTCATTACTACTACTTGAGTGGACAGTGTTGTGTTGGCTGTGTAACATGGGTTGGCCCATGACCCATCATTTTAATGCAGACACTTATCATAGAATCATAGAATAGTTTGGAATGGAAGAGACCTTTGAGATAATCTGTTTCCAACTCCCCTGCTATGGACAGGGATACCTTTCACTACACCAGGTTACTCAAAGCCTCATCCAACCTGGTCCAGTGGAGGGGGCATCCACAACTTCTCTGGGCAACCTCTTCCAGTGTCTCACCACTCTCTGAGTAAAGAATTTCTTCCTAATATCTAATTTAGATCTACCCTTTTTCGGTTTAAAACCATTATCCCTCATCCTATCACTATAATCCCTGATAGAGTCCCTCTCCATCTTTCCTGTAGGCCCTCTTTAAGTACTGGAAGACTGCTATAAGGTCCCTGTGGAGCCTTCTTTAGGCTGAACAACCTCAAACTTAGCCTGGCCTCATATGGGAGATGCTTCGGCTCCCTGATCATCTTTGTGGCCTTTCTCTGGACTCACTCCAACAGGTCCGTGTCCTTGTGTTGGGAGCCGCAGAGCTGGATTCAGTACTCCAAATAGGCTCTCACAAGAGCAGAGTAGAAGGGGTGAATCTCCTCTTCTTTGTATACAGCCCAGGATATGGTTGGCTTTCTGGGCTTCAAGTGTGCATTGCTGGCTTATGTTGAGCTTCTCATCAATCAACACCATTCTACTAAGGGCTGCTCTCAATCCCTTCTCTGCCCAGCCTGTATTTATGCTTGGGATTGTCCCAGTCTATGTTCAGAACCTTTCACTTGGCCTTGTTGAACCTCATGTGGTTTGCACAGGCCCAACTCTGAAGCTTGTCATGGCTCCTCTGGGTGGTATCCCTCCTCTCCAGCATGTCAACCATGACACACACACCAATACATTTGGTATTGATACTTGCAATGTGATGAAAGTCTTCCCCTCTACTATGAAGCACTTTGATCCTCAGTGATTTTGCTGCTATGACTGCTTTCTGATAAAGAAACCTTATTATTTTGAGATGTGCATACAGTGTGGGCGGGGGGGCAGAGGAGGGGTGAGGGGGATGTCATACTAAAAAAACTTTAGCTTATCTGTTAAACAGTAAGTATTGCATCAGTACAAATCAGAGCCAAATGAAACCATTTCTCTCAGCCATCAACTCATCTCACTTTTGAAATCCTGTGCAAATGCCAAATACAGAGTTGTGGCTACAGGTGTTTTCCAGAGAACTGCTCTTTTCTGCTGCTGTTTGAGAGTTGGATAGCACTTAACTTTTCTTTTTTTTTTTAATTTTTATTTTTTTATCTTCTCCTCTTTAGTGTAGCAGATTCAGCTGTTTGTGTATATAGAGGAATCCAAGTACAGGAGGTGTATTCAGTTATTGTATCAGTGTCTCTGTGGCTCTTTGCTATTCCAGAGGATGTTACTGCAGTATTACAGCTTGGAAAACCCTCAAATCTAACAAATGCAGGTGCTGTCCTGTATGACTCTCCCATGGTCATAATCTGTAAACCATTCAAAGGCAGGGTTCTGTTTACTTGCTTAAAATGTGGTATTTGTGTATTAAAAATGAAATGATCTTCAGGTGTTCTGTAGAAACGCATAGGAAATCAAAAGAGGTTTGAAATGTTACTTATACAGACATTGCTGACAATTTAGTGCTTAAGACTTCCTTGAGAATTGCCATTTGAAATGAAATTAGAGTTTAGAATAAAATGTCACTGCTTTTTGAGGAGGAAGAGACTTGTAGTTTTGTTTTTGTTCTTCCACCCCCCAAAAAAGGAAAAAAAGTTTGTTCTTAATGATTTGGAGGCAAAATTATTTCCTTTTAAAGTACTATTCATTTATATATTTCTATGCATGCCATCTGGCCACCAGACTGTAGTGGTTCATAATGTCAGTTCATGCTCCCATAGATTTGTTAGTGTACTCTGTCACTTCCCCAGTAATTAGATGAATGGATGCATGCATGGTTTAGATTATTCTTCCCTTTACTAAGGTTTCTCTGCTTCTTTTTTTATTGCCACATTGGTGGGAAATGTACTTATGTGGCTCTAAATGAAGTTTACACTTCATTCTTAGAAAGTAAAGTGTATATTCTGAAATATATTCTGTAATATATACAAGCATATACATAGACACAGAGGGAGAGTAAAGATATGATGAAAAGATAATATTAATTTTAAGAAATTTTTTTGAGATAAAATTTCCCTTTTGACATAAAATATTTGCATTTTCAGTTCTTTTAATGTCAATTTTGGATCCCAAGTTCACTGTAGAGAAAATAACATTAATATCAAGAAAAAAGTTGCGTATTGATACATAGTTGTTTAAATTTTCCTTGCATTAAATCAGTAGATATCTTGAATAATTTAAAGTAAAAATATTGTAGTTTAACTATTAAGTGATACAGAAAATAATGTAAAAAAGAAGCTGACTGGATGTTTTTGTGCTATTATATATGTTGGCCTGACTGCTTTGTCAATAGCAAACAAATATTATATGTTCTGTCTTTAATTTAGCTACCTTTTTGCATAATTTTGAAAAATATCACTTGCAATTACTTCTAAAGGAAGGAGTTAAATAATTTTTCATTTGAACAGATTGTGCATTTCTGTTTAGCAACTCAGAACTATTTCAGCAGAGAGTGTAGGCATCAATGAAACCACCGCACATTGCAGCTGATCCTGAAGAAGATTAATCCTTTCAATTTTGATAATTTAGAGTTAAGAGAATAATGTATTTATTTTATTTAATTGCTGTATTAGGTGGGAAAAAGGTGGAAGAAATTTGTGGCAACTGATCTTTTATTTTTTTTTAAGTGGCATCCTTCAGTGAAGACCAAACTACAGTGGGTATGTGGCAAGTTTATATTTAGAAAGAGTAGCCAATTTTCTAATATTATTAAATCAATAATATTTGCATTTAAAATGAACAGTTTGATGGAGCTGTTTTAGATAACTGAAAACAACACTGAAATGTGTCATGAGGTACTGATAATTTATTTAACACCAGAGTAATGATACAGCAAATTAGAAAACTTCTTTTTTTGACAGAAATTGAAGAAGAAAAAAGTACTATGACCTGGAACTGCAGGTTTATTTATTTTTAAACCCTTCCACCTGAAAATGTTCTCTTTATTTGCTCTGTAACCTTAATGGAATTGTTTTCCAATGGATAACAATTGTCACTTTTCAGAATATTGTTCCTTGAAAATATTTCCTCAGATATACTTTTCTTCTGAAAAGTTACCCTTCTCAGGTAGACCACATTGAACAAAACCAGACATTTAGGGAAGTGAGAGCATGAAATCTACTGAAGGAAAAGGAAAGAACTGTGGAAAGTCAAAGGAAGAAGGCAGGGCACAGACTATAAAGAAAGATGAAGAGAGGAAACTCCAAAAGTTATTTCCATTTGCATTACCTTCATAGAGCTTTTAATATATATCACTGCAGAACTGCAATTTGTTTGCTCATTTCAATTAAATAGAGAACTCAAAGACAAGGTACAAGAAAATAGTAATTCACATACAAATTTGTGAAATAATTTCTGAGTTTATGAAAAGATTAAACTCACATGTTTAGACAAGTGTGTAATTTAATAAAGAAATGTGGTACTTTACATTTATACTGATTTCATACATGCAGTATGGAGTCAATTTTTTGGTGGTTTATTGGTGATTGCAATGCTTAGTAGATACAGACACTCTGTAATTGTTGTGGCTGTGATATAAAGTGAAGGAAAACAGAGCCCAGGCTGTTAAACAAATGCGTAATAACATAAACTATTCTGTTACAAAAAAAAAAAGACAAAAGGGGAAGGGGAAGGGGAAGGGGAAGGGGAAAAGCAACAAATATATTTAGGGAAAACTTGTTAGGTGTTTTCCCTGGGAAAAGAAAATTCTTGTTAGTGATAATGCCCAGATACTCCACTGATATGAATCTGGATAGCTACACTAATATCTGAATAAGCAGCTGGCTCCCAATCTGACACTTCTGCCTGTGAGAGTCAGTGAGGTAACAAGAAGAAAGAATATCTGCAATTTTTGAGTGAAACAGCCCTTTTGCAGCTTGTTTAAGAAGTACTGACAATATTTTAAGAGTGTAATAGAGGTTGCTATCTTTTACTCTGGTGAGGAATGAAAACACTTGAAATCATTATAAGCTAGTGTTTATTCTTTATAATACAACCATAAGATGACATATTCAATTTGCAGTATTTCTTAACTTCTGTCATTAACCCGTTTTCTTGACTGCAGAAGCAGAAATCCCAAGATTTTGCTGCATGAAAAGATGGAGTGCTTCTTCAAGTTATGCTTTTTGTTGTCACCAATATCAAAGGGAAATGACTTTAAGAAAACACAATTTTGAAAATACAGTCCTTAATAACAGGATTTTTCTGTACTAAGTCATATAAACAAAAACTGAAGTGGAAAGAAGGAGGGAGTACAATTTATTTATTTTCCTAGGATTTAATATTCTTTCACACCCTGACTTTCACCTCCAGACAAATACATTTCTTTCTGACTAAACTGGTCGCTGTCTTTAGAGTTGATTATTGACAGAGTGAAGACTTAAATGTAGGTGAACAACATGAGTTAATCCATTTAACAAAATTCATACCTCTTTACTGTGTTTGAGTCCTGTAAAATAACCCTGCTGTGTTTATTGTAATTTTGTGCTGCGTTTTTATTCTCAACTACTGCTGCACCAGCTGCTGCTGCTGCTTCTTGAAACCAATGTTCCTGGCTTATCACTTCATGAGTAGTAGCTGCCCATGGGAAATGGTTAGATCAAATTTGGTCTACAGATTGTCCTCTGTTTCTAGTGTTCTGTCCTTTGTTTCCCTATGTGTGTTGTATAATTCTTCAGTTGTCTCTTCATGGGTGTGTGTGTTCCTTTATCTCATAGCCTGTTAGTATTATTTACATTACTGTAAAACATCACAGTATTTTGGATTCCTGAGTGAATGCAATTCAAAATCTATGCAACTCTTGCCTTTAGCACAAGTTGCCATCTTCTCTAAGAACTGAACTTTCCTTTCAGACTTAAGCCTGTATTTTATTACATTTATTGTATTTGATTTTACTTGAATGAAGGCATGGATAATTCAGTCTTGATTGAGGAGATTGAAAATAGAAAATCCACATGACTTGTAAACAAAAAATATACACTATTAAACAAAGTCAATAGTCTTAAGAAATCAGGATGTAATAGAAGCCTTCTGGGTCGGAGTAGTGGTCCATCTAGCCCAGTATTCTGCCTCTGACAATGTCAGTGGGGAGATGCTGTTTAGGGAGAACACATTAGCCTGAGCATGTTCTGTTGTGTGCTCCCATAATACTTTCCCAGTATCCACAACCATTGCATTAGCATTATAAAGGTGTGACATCTTGCCTGGTCCTTACACCAGCCATTTATGAATCTGTTTTCTATGAGTTTATCCTTTTCTGAACCTGCTGGTACTGTCCTGTGGTAACAAGTTCCAAAAGTTCACTACCTGCATTTTAAAGTACTTTCTATCTATTTTAAACCAGCCTCTCTTACGAGTTTCATCAGTTTTCCTCAATGCTAGTGTTACTGGATTTGGTGAATAATAGTTGTGTTTATCATATCTTGCATTATATTACCCAGAAGAGCTTACTGTCATCTACTGACTTTGAGGTTACACTTAACACTCCTTTGTCTTTGACAGAAATACTGAATGATAGTACAAATAAAACTACAAAAATAACATGATTTAGCAATTCTATTTTCCCTGCAGCAAAATACATTAGCTTCCTGATTCTGTAAACCCTGAGCATGTCTTCCTGCAGCTCTTAGTCAGTAGATCGAAGAATGTCAGCCTCTCTAATCCCTACTCATAAAGCATCTGCACCAAACAATCAATTTGCCTGTTCATTTCTGTGCCTTACTTAACTTTGTTTGGACCTTAAGACATGTGTTCTTGTACTCTAAGGCCAGAACTTCTCTCAGTACTCAAGATGTAGACACATTAAGTTTTAATGAGTAGCACAATGGTATTGTCTGTTCTGTTCTTAATGCCATTTGCAATGCGCCCAACATTTTGTTGGATTTTGTAGTTCCTGTTATTTCTGTGATCTAGAACTGCCAGCAATAACTAAAAACTTTGTTTTCCTTATTTGTAACTACCAGTACGCATAAATGGGGTTTAGGTAATTTTTCCTTAGTGTATCACCTTACATTTTTGTATGCTAAAACTCATCTTTCACCTTTCTGATAATTTTTTTTAGCTTCTCATAGAATTTCTTGCTGATGTTCGTGTTATAAGCGGTTTCAGTTGTCTTTCTGATATTTGCTTTTACAGTGCTGATTATTTCCCTGTTTGCCTTTTCAGGGACACAATAAACAATATTTTTCTCCTCTGTGACTTTTATCAGATGAATAGGCTACTTTTCTATATCTGTCAGCTTTCTTCCCACTCGTAGTTTAAATACTTTTCTGTGTCCTTTTTACTTTTCAGAGCCAGCAGCCTGGCTCCATTACTGTTAAAGTGTAGCCTGACAGTTCTGTCCAGGTTTCTTTTGTCTCAAAAGGTTCCCTGGCTCCTACTTTGCCAAAATTCTTCCTATCTACTTCATACTCTCATCCACATAGTAAGACTGTAAATCTCTGCCTGCATCTTAACTTTTATATATGAACATGGCAGTTTACCATGGAGTTCCTGGACTTCAGTCTCCTACCCCTGAAGGCATGAGTCAACCACCAAAACATCACTTCTGCACTTTTCTGTATCACTGATTGCAACACGAACTATGCCTACTGAATCTTCCCCTGCAACTCCCAGGTCTCTAGGAGGTATATTAGGAGACCTATGTAACCTTTGCAAACAAGTTAATCTGTGTCCTCTCAGGTGTTACAAACTTAATTACTTATGTGTCTGTTAAATCTTTCTACCACCTGCCTGTCTCTTTGCATCTCTGAAATTCCGCTCTGTGCCAAAAGTGTTCTTGGAGCATCCTGCAAGAGAGCAAAGCAATTTCAGCATTAGAGCAGGTTGCAACCAGTGGGTTAGATCCCTTTTTCTCAGCTAGGTGCCCTCCTTTGCTGAGACTCTAGTACTCTAAGGCAAGAACTTTTGTCCACTGCAGCTGTGGAAGAGAAATTTTTCTACAATATTCCTGTAGACCTCAGCTGTTGATCTTCCAGATTTTCATAGCTGTTGCAGGGATGTAGAATAGTAAAAGAAGTGTTGTGAAGTAACCATACCTGTAGTGGTGGGTCTTTACATGATTTGCTTGTGGTATGATGATAAAAATTTATAAGTGATCTGAAGAAATTGTGTGATCACTACTGAATATTACTTAATATTGACAAACAGAGTGGTAAGGGGTGGAGAAGATAGACACAGAGTGATCTGGATTGCTTGAGAAATTTATGTAGGCTAAAATACGACTGAATGTAAAGACTAGGGCACCACATTCATATTTTAGACATTCTAATATTTATTACTAAATTTTATGCTTATAAACTGTAACTGGTACCTAGTCAACCTCATTAGTGAGATTAGGATTCATCTGTTCAAACAGACCTATATCTGTCT
Source organism: Mesitornis unicolor (assembly GCF_000695765.1). Taxonomy (NCBI): domain Eukaryota; kingdom Metazoa; phylum Chordata; class Aves; order Mesitornithiformes; family Mesitornithidae; genus Mesitornis; species Mesitornis unicolor. The sequence goes on from NW_010191548.1 coordinate 53,325, forward strand.
GTGCCAGTCAACCTCAAATCCTTTAATGGTTTGTTAAGGGAAATGGGAATTTCGATGGCTTCTAATTTCACTGAAACATCTAAAGCATCTTGGAAGTGTATAGTTCTCTTAGTTGGTTAGAAGGAAAATCTAGAAAACGAGCTCAAATTTAGTTATTGCAGGTATTTAAAACTATATCAGATGAGCACACAAATGACCAGTTAATATGAAAAGGGAAATTACCATTGGCTTTAGCAGGCCTTTTTTGGGTAGCATGTGTTTTTTCACTTTTACAACAGATGTACAATATTTAACACTTCAGAAAATGAAAATCTTGGAGATAACCATTAGGCCACAATCCTGTACTTTTTCCTTTAGTAGTCATTAATGACCTTTGGTTAAAAAAAAAAAAAATTATTTACATTGGTCTCCAGCCTACTGCTGTTAATAAACTATATTTTAGCAAATGAAGCTCATAGTTCCTTTTTTCTGTGGCTTTTCTAGAACTGTACAGCTCAATTTTTTTCAGTTTTACAAATTTTAACATGATCTAGATGATTATGAAATTGTATTATTTAATTTAATAATTTAGCTATGAGAGCTCCTTGCCTTTTCCACATTTCCTTGTTTTATATAGGAGAGTGTCATTATAAAATGTGAGTGCCTTTATAAAATGCCCATTAGCAATGCCAAGGGGAAAAAAGGTTTAAAAGCCTAAAATCTGTTCTCTTTCATGCCCAAATGAATACATCAGTAGAACATCCAGATGCTTAAAAACATAAGTCTTTTAGTATAGTTTACATTTTTTTACTCTGAAACACTTTTTCTACTCTTTTAGAAGGTTTTTGTCTTCTTGAAGTTATGTTACTATGTATGTCCGTCTATTTAAATAGACGCTTTTGTGTCTGTGCTAGTAAGTCTCAACTCCTTTTATGGTTTGTTGAGAGAAATGGGTACTTCTGTCACTTCTCATCTCATCAGAAAGTCTACAGCATCCTAGAAGTATGTAGCTCTCTTCACTGGTTGAAAAAATATTTCATTGGTTAGAAGGTGGTGTGACTTACATGTCTGAATGAGAACATAGAAGTTACCTCTTATCACAGCTATATAAATATCTTCCAAGATGCTACATTTTATTAATAAAATTCTAAGTTGCAAGTTATTGTTTAAAACAAATATAATCAGTGCTATGCATAAGTCAGTCTCACCTGACTGCCTGGCAAGATCATGGAGCACATCCTCCTGCAACCTCCACTGGGCACATTAAAAATGAAGAGGTGACTGGTGACAGTCAACATGGCTTCACCATGGGCAAATCATTCCTGACAAATTTAGTGACCTTCTATGACAGGATTACAGCTTTAGTGGACAAGGGAAGAGCAACCAACATCATCTCTCTGGGCTTCAGCAAAGTGTTCAACACTGTCCTGCGTGACATACTGGTCACTAAACTGGAAAAACATGGATTCAATGGATGGACCACTCAATGGATAAGGAATTGGCTGGATGGCCACACTAAAGAGCAGTGGTCAATGGCTCAATGTCCAAATGGGGACTAGTGATGAGTGGTGTTCCTCAGGGATGAGTAATGGGACCATAAAGGTCCCATAAAGGACCATAAAGGTTTTATATATTTGTCAGCTCATGGACAGAGGGATTGAGTGCACCCTCAGCAAGTTTGCAGGTGACACCAAGCTGTGTGGTACAATTGCCACGCTGGAGAAAGGAGATGCCATCCATGGAGAAGAGGTGGCCCATGGCAACCTCATGAAGTTCAACAAGGCCAATTGCAAAGTCCTGCACCTGGGTAGGGGCAATCCCAAGCACAAATACAGGCTGGGTGGAGAATGGCTTGAAAGCAGCCCTGAGTAGAGGGACTTGGGGGTGTCTGTCGATGAAAAGCTCAACATAAGCTGGCAATGTGCACTTGCAGAAGGCCAACTGCACGCTGGGCTGCACTCAAAGAAGTGTGGCCAGCAGATCAAGGGAAGTGATTCTGCACCTCTACTCTGCTCTTGTGAGACTCCACCGGGACTACTGCATCCAGTTCTGGGGTCTCAACACAAGAAGGTCATGGATGTGTTATGAAGGGTCCAGAGGAGACCCACAAAGATGATCAGGGGGCTGGAGCACCTCCCCTGTGAAGACAGACTGAAAGAGTTGGAGTTGTTCAGCCTAGAGAACAGAAGACTCCAGGGGCACCTTATTGTGGTCTTCCGGTACCTGAAAGGGACCTACAAGAAAGCTGGAGAGGGAGTTTACAAGGGCGTGTAGTGATAGGATGAGTGGGAATGGCTTAAAAATGGAAAAAGGTAGATTTAGACTGGACATGAGAAATAAATTCTTCACTATGAGGGTGGTGAGACACCAGAACAGGTTGCGTGGGGAAACTGGATTCCACCTCCCTGGACGTGTTCAAGGCCAGGTTGGATGGTGCTTTGAGCAACCTGATCTAGTGTGAGGTGTCCCTGCCCACGGCAGAGGGGTTGGAACTACATGATCTTTAAGGTCCCTTTCAACTCTAACCAATCTGTGATTCTATGATTCTTTGCAGAGTTTGAATAACATTCATATAGTAGAAATTTAGAATATTATGGTGATAGACAGATTGCTGGAACATTGTTGGAAGTGATACATAGAAACATTTCCCCCTCCAAAATCATTCCTTATGTTGCTATAAGACAAATGATATAATCCTTCTACTTTATTTGACCTTGGTGTATCCTCAGCTTTAGCACTGTGTCAGATTCTTAGTACTCAATAAATGATACAGACTGTTTGGAAGGGTCCAGAAAAACTATGAAGTATGATAAGGACTTTGGGAAAAATTTTCTGAAATGTTGAAACCATTGTCGGTGTTTGGTGAAAAAAGGTGACTGGAATCACACATTATAAGAGCTCTCAAATATCCATAACTGGACTGTATCAAAAGAAAAATAATTATTTTCTTTATCTGTGGCAGATGGAAGAGTTAATTATTTAAATTTTTATTTAAATATAAAATAGAAAAACCAAAACAAAAACCAAAACAAAACAAAAAAACCCACCCCCAACCAAGCAAAACAAACCCCAAATAATTAGGTTTTACAGAGAAAGGAAAAAATCCAAACAACCAAGCAATTAAATACTGGAATAGGTTATCTGAAAGGGTTTGAAATCTCTTACCTTTGGAAGTTGTAAAATCATGTTAAATAACATCTAGTAAGAATGCTTGATGTGAGGTTCTTGAATTTGCATGTGGGGGCATGGGACCTTACAGTGTGTCAGATGTGTGGAGAGTGAGGGAGAGAGGGAAAGAGCAAGGCAGGGGGAGAGAGAGGGAGGGGGCTGGAGTGTGAGGCTGCAACTGGCAAGACTTAGATCCCTGGCAGGGTTGCTACCAGTGTAGAAGGCTAATGTTCACCTGCTCTGTTAGTCCATGCTCATAGTGATGCTAGTAGGGGCACTGCAGAGCAAGCCAGCTAGTGCCTGGAGAATAAAGTTGTAGCTAAGAGGCACTGTGCTACAAATGTGAGAAATACAAGCATCACAATGGGAAAACTATGAAGAGAGCTTATATATGTATGTCGTGTGCTGAAAGAGGCATGCTCTTTATGGCAGTACTTTCAAGTGACATTTGAATAAACTTGTTTAAATTTATCACTAAGTATGACAGTGACAGCAGCATGAATAAAAAAGCAAGGCTAAGAACAAAGTTCATGAACAGATTACATGATAACATTTTAAAATTCTAAAAGAAAATACTGAAAATATAATAGAAGCTGCATTAGTGAATTAAATTAATTCAACAAGTACGTTATTTTGTTGTATGCAGTTTGCATAAGCCTCCTTGATAGAGGTGGGTTTTTTAAATAATGAAGTATCATATGAAACGGCAGCACTAGATATGAGAAGCAGGCTACTCATATGTGTAATGGCACACAGTGCACCATAGCTCCAGGCCTATCTAAGCTGTTATAAGGAATGTATAGAATATTTACTGTGAATAAGCATTTCAACCGTTGACAGTATGAGCTATGTTGATGTGCAGCAGAGGCTTTTTTTTAACATTTGCAAAAGCCCAAGTTTGTTACTGCACAAACTCTGAAGCTTATCAGCCTACAGTGTTACTTATGTACCTAATCAAATTGTTATAGCAATAAAGGAAGGATATAAGGGGAAAGCTAGGATTATATGTCCATATAGACTGCATTTTTATTTCAGTTCTACAGTATGGCTGCATAAGTATTTGGATAGATGGCTTCTAAGAAAAATCAGTTTATTGTGTTAATACACATTTTAAAAATAGTTCATAAATATATGTTTCATTCAGGTTGCTCGGTAATAGTTTGTGTTCAATGTCATAAAATAATTTTCCATCAACATGGTGGAAGAATTAAAGGTCCATCAAGTACTCTTTCACCATGAGATTGTAAATTTGCCAAATATCTACTGAGAACAGACCTTCATTGGGAAAAAGAATAGGACCAGTAAGCTGTACTGTACTGTTTTTCTTATCTTATATATCCAAGATGTATGTATTTGCCAGTAATAGCAACACAAAAGCAAAAAAGAATATGTTATTTTAATATCTGAGTCATTGCTCCTTCGTATTGAAGGAAAACATTTCGTTTCAGATTTATTGCCTGATTTTTCAGATGAACATCCCTGTATAGGGATTCCTGGCCATGAATGTATCAAGCAGTCAGTTCTTAAAAAGTCTGAGCCTCAGTTGACTTGGAAGAGTGTTTTATTAAGATAAAGTTTCTTACTGTACCAGTTCATACCTTATCCTAGCTTAGAAAATTGAAGGGAAAAATGAAAACAAACCAGAAAAAAAACCCACCTGGGGGGCATTAGTTCTCTGTAAACAGGAAGATCAACATAGTACAGCACCAAGAAACAGCCTGACATAAATGTGACTTGCATGCTCTTTGTACTAAGAATAGAATTATTGGCAACTGTTGATGTGGGTGGCATCCACTTCATAGTTAAGCAATCAGTCACCGAGACTTTTCATATCCCTTTCTTCTGCATACTTACAGATGTTCACATAAAAAGCACAAAAGAATTAAGAATTTCATTGCTATTATAGTTTTTCACGGTTACCATTTCACACTTCCATGCTTAAGTAAAGGTTTATGAAGGGTACTTCTTAAAAGCATCAGAAGGAAGAAAAAGAAATGTTGTGGCTTGTCTATATGTGTGTGTGTATATATATATATATATATATATGCATGTGAAAAATAGATACAGTGGCTCTAAATAGAATGGAATGTAGTTACAGGATTCGCATGCAAGAGTGATTGGTATGAATGTGAATGAACAGAGCTTGTTTATAAATCGAAATGCATTATTTGTTTTACTGCTTCTTTCAGAATAATGATTATAATTTTTGACAGAATATAAAAATCCATCAAAAAAGTCATGGCAATATTCCCCTCCTCCCTGTTCCACTGCAGCAAAAACCCTTTATATAAATACTTACTACTGCAGAGAAACCAAATGTACCCTTGGAGCTTGGGAATACTGTGTGTCATTGAGAAGCATCCTTTTCTGGCGTACACCTGAAGTTGTATCAAAGCTCTTTTAGCTAGGATGATGAACACAGTCATATGGGGCCTCTGAGATGGAAGGAAGAAGAATGAAGGCGGAATTAAAGAATTCCATAAACCATTGCTTATTTTTGATGTGAACCAAAAACGGCACACTTACATTTCCATTGGACACTGTCCTTTTTTTTCCCCTGTGACATTTTTTAAGACTATCTAATATTGCCAGAATTTTTAATTTGTGTTTTGGCTCTGAAGATACTCCATTACTGTGATAGTAATCTACCATCTGCACAGGGGGAAACTATACCAAAGGCACAAATGACATATTAAAAATGAAGATCATACAAAGGCTTCTGAAATCCACTGTCCTTTCTGTGTTTTTCTCTCTGCTATATTTGTAGCTATTTGAATGCTATGTATTTTTGAGTTGTATCAGGATATTAAGATGTGAAATACCTTTGGTGTTGACAGTTTTGGTAATACAGATGAGGTAGCTGTCTTTTTGAAAATAGTCAAAGCTGGACTGGTTTACTTCCTTATTCAATAATAAAATTATGTTTTTAATTTAAACATAAAAAGCATGAGTGGACCATACATGAAAGCTAGCCCCAAGTGGAGTACTTAGGGACCTAGGAGGAGAAATGGATCATAATTCTGTCCCTGTTCCTGACTGCCAAAATAAGGAATGAAGCAGTGGTGATTCTTTCTGTTTATTTAAGATAGGATGAGGGTTGAAGAACATCACCCTTTAAACTTGTCAATGACAGTCTCAAAAGTGTTATGATATTAGTTGACTTCAGGAAAGTGGCTTCTGGCAAAGAAAGAAAAGCATGGTCCCTGTTATGTAGAAAGGAAGGCAAAGGTGTCAGTGCTCAGATTTCTTGTTTCTACTTCTTCACCACATAATGCTGGTCTGCATATCGCAAACAAGAAATCAGTGTCATAAATCAATTATCACACAAGGAGAGTTTATATAAAGAGGCTTTGCAATATTTTATATGCTTCAGCAAAGCTTCAATTTGTTCATGCAGTTTTCAGTCAAGGATCAGCTACTGAAAATTGCCAGCTTTAAACTCCAGATGTTCAAGTTAGTGAATACTATCTTAGATAATTCGGCTAACTGAAATGGTGAATGAAATCAAGGTAGCCTTTATGACTGACAGTACCTACATTGTGAAGAGTTACAGCTAAAAATGAACTACTTGATTTGCATTTAGAAGCAGGAGAGAAACAAAACCAGCTAAGTACCATATTCAGAAGGAAGTTGTGTCTAAGCATCTGACACAAGCCTACAGTGAGAGACCAGTAATACAGCAGGAAAAGAACTTGCCTGTCCTTTAGACTGATTTTTGTTTGTTTATTTGTTTGTTTTTTTCCAGACATAATACCAATTCACTTCTACTTACTTTGAAAAATACTATTTTTCCAAACTGTCAGAGGAAAGGGTTAAGGATTTATTCTTAGAATGTGGTCTGGACTGTGAAACTTGGATACACTGTCAGGTGAATTTTGGCAAAATGCTGTGAAAAAGGAATCAGACATCTACTTGATACTAAGATGATTACTCACATTTGGAAAATCAAACTAGAGAAAACAGAAAATCTGAATATGGTAATGAAATCGCTGTGCAGATTTGTTTACTTGAAAAGACACTGTGTGGGTTGACTTTTTTTTAAGATCCATTTAGAAGAAAGGTCAATTCCACTGTTTAAATTAGATGAAGCACTAACACGTCTATGGAAAGTTACTTTACATAGAAATTACACCTCGGTTAAATCTTCCTTTGTAAGTTCCTCAGCTAGAATTTCAATGACACCTTGGTCTGTCCTAGGAAGCCATTCAGAATCTTTTTGAAAGGCTTGCAGAAGATAAGTAACCTGTTTCCTTACATTGTGAACATGTAGAGAAAGGGTCAATTTACCTACATTCTAATCTAAAATGGAAGAAAAAATTGCTTTTTGGAATATCTGGTGTAATTTGTTGCAGTCTGCCTGCTAGATAGCACTTTCTGAAGATGACAGAAGACATTAATTGATTTTGTAGTTCAGTGGCACTAGGATAAGTGATTCTCTCAATCATGCAGTTGGCTTTAAGACTTGTTTTCATTTTTCTTTTTGTTTTGAAAGGTTTATATCAAATATGTAGGAAAGACTTGATGAGAGAAGCATACCATGTAACATATAATTAGTAAGATGAATGTATCAGCCAGTGTCTCATTTAGTTAACTGTCCTTTAGTTAACTTACTGGATTTTAGAGTAAATGCATTAGTGCCCTAGGAGGAAAAGCAGGATGTAGATGGAAGTGGGAGAGAAGAATAAATAAAAATGTTCTTCAGCGTAAATAGCACTGAGGTATTATAAAATGAAACCCAGTTTGTTTTCTGAGCAGTGTTAGTGTACACATTTTTTATCATCCAGTACTGATATTGCCTGTTAACTATTATACAAATTATGAAGGTATTTACTCATAAAAGATCCAATATGTGTTTATTCTGGAAACAAACACCAATTTTTGCTTGCCCAGGAATTTAGTGCTAGCAAATTACAGCCTAGCTGAGAAAATTAATTAACTTGCTACGTCAGCCCCTTTTTACTTCTCTTTTTTTCTCTCACAAACATGCTCAGACAGTTTGAAATACATTGTACTGAGGGCAGTGTTGCGACCTGATCATTGGAGAAGCAGGGGTGTCTGATTTCTAGCTGGTGTTAAAGATCGTCTTCTCTTGCTGTGTGTTGTGACACTTGGCCGATACTTATAGTCCCTTTATCCTGCTGCTATATTGAAAGGAAAATATTCTGTAGACACAGTTCTCATAAGAGGTGGGAGAAAAAAGTCACATTAATTTTCTTGTTAGTGTTCCTCCAGATTGTAATAAATAATATGGGGCAATCACTGTTAAAAGAAAAAAAGAATAAAATTCTTGACAGTTCCTACCTACTACACATGTATTTGCAAGAAAAGTTAAAATAAAGCCAAATGTTGCTGAAACAAATCAGTATACAATGAAATAATCAAGACAAGGTGGTTTTGCAAGTCTATTCCCTCCCACTTCAAACCTGTATTGATTTCCAAAACCTGTAGTTAAATTGATCAGAGAAGAGTCTTTTTCTGCATTTGTAATACACATCATGGCCAGTTCTGCAGTAAGCTTATGCAGTCCTTGAATTTTTATTTTGTTTCATTCTTTCCAGACTTATATAGCTGTAAGTCTGTGCACTTATACTGAATTTATTCCTGATAGAGTCACAGAGTAGGCCATTTCACAGACTTTGGATTTAACTGTGTCTTGGACCTGGTTTTAAAGTATATTTGTTGTCAGAGACAGTAATAGGATATAACTGCAACACTAAGATCAGGTTATATATTGCTATTTCTCCAATATTGCATGTTCCAATGCAACTGCTATTTTACTTCATCTCTAGTAAGAAAAATACTTCTTATTAACATCTCATCCCTACTGTTTTACCAAAAATTTTAAAAGCTAAGCAAAACTGGCAATCAGGACACTTCAGTGTCAGAGAAGGCTTATTAAGAAATACTGTGGTGGATAAAGAAAATGATTATGATTGCAAGATGGGGAAGGGTGAATGGAAATGGAAGTGATAGGAGTGATAGATTTATGAAAACATTGCAGCACAGATAAAATCACCTGTTTTAAAGTAGGAGATTTAGCTATGATCTGTAAAGAGCAAGTTTATGTAAGCATAGTCACATCTCAGGACAAGACTGAAGAAGGAAGTCTGAAACATAGCTAGGGGCTATGCTATCAAAGGCTTTTAACAAAAAATGTCTTTAAACAATATAAAGTTAATCTACCACCTTCTAGGCAGCCAGCCTGAAAGACAGGCATGATGATTGAACAGTTTTTCAAGCCAGCATGCTATATTCCATAAAAGCTATAAAAACTACTGTAAAGTTGCCAGCAGTCACCTCTGGCAGCAAATTGCAATACTCAAGCTTTTTAGATACATGCATACATGTTTTTCTTACAAAGTCATCAAGATATAAAAATAAGTATTTTATGACTGAAAAAAATCTCCCTCATGCTTTTCAATATATACAGTTTTCCATGACAGCTGACCATGATTGTGTTAGAAAATACACTCTTGTTGGAAAAGCCCGGATAACAGAAATAAAAACGCTTCATACAGATAAGTCAATTTTATTTTTTAAAATATCTTTGAAATAGTTTTTATTTTTGTATTTGTAAGTGGGAATTCATCTCAAAATAAAAAAATGGCATTACTAAAAGAAACATCTTCAATATTAGTGATCTTTAGAATATTTTTCACAAAGATTTGTGAGGTTGTTTTACATTTATCCTGACTGTGAATGGGGAAGTATTTTGGTATTTCAAACTTCTGCAGACAAAGAAAAGCTTTTTCAAAATATCCTTGAGATACATCAGAAGTAATCTTAAGAGTCTCAGTCAGACTCTTTTTTGCCATGTCCATTCGGTGTCCATGAAGGAATATCAGTAACTGAAGTACCGATAAGGAATAACTAACTATAAATTATGTTTTAACAACATGTAAACATACTTCCATAGTTGAGAAGAAATTTGAAGGTTGTAAGACAAAGGGAGATAGAATCCACATCTGGGAACAAACTTCATTAAAGTTTTCTACTGAACAGAAAATAATTGAACAGAACAAAAGACAACTCTATTTCTGTTTTGCAATAATGGTTTAAGGAACAGGAATTAATTTCTCATTTCTTAAGGGAGACCTGTCGTTATAGTTGTGAAAAGTTACTGAGAAATATAGCATGTTTCACATGAACAGCTGTTCATGTGCAAAAGAAGTTGGAGATCATATCTGAAGTTAGCAACAGCTTCACTTTGAAAGAGTAGAATCCAGAACTATGTGGCACTGAAGAAGGATATATTTTAGCCAGAAAGCGAGATTTGTAACTGACCATTATCAACAGAAACCAATTATTTAAAAAGCATATATTTAAGTCATATATCATATGGGTTGTTTCCCATCAGGTTGTAAATACATTATAGTAATGTGACGTACAATCCATATATATTTTAATCAAAGTTGAACATAAAAATTCACTGGTTAAGGCTGTCCTTTCTCTTTAATTTATTGACAGGAATTTTATTGCAGCACATACTATATAAAGAATAAGATTGAGTATTTCAGAATTTTTTTTAACGTTAAGCTTTATAGTATTCTTCAGAAAAAATTGACTATTTTTTGAAATGGATGAATTAGTAGAGATAGACAAGTCCTGGGACCTGTATAATGCCAGTTCAGTGTACTACATCCCTGCCTGTCTGACTTTGTTTCCTATTTTTTCCTACTTAACTCAGAGATTTTTGAATGCATTTTTTCAAATTTATTCATCATATATTATTGTACGTGAAACTGGGAAAGGTAAAATGCCTGACAAATTATATATGAACCCCAAAATTTAAAATTGCTCACTTATCTGTTCAAAAGGAGCAACTTCCATGCTTATTTTATTTTTCAGAGATTTGTACAGTATGTTACATTTTCTCAATCCAGTCAAGGTAAAATTGTAATTAAAAAAAATTTCACTGAAATATTTTCACTTTTAAAATGGGCAGTATCAAATTGCCTAGTATAAAGCACAAATCATTGTGGAGAAGTGGGTATTTTGTCCTGTATGTTGAAAAAAATTTGCAGTTTCTCTACTTCTTTCTTACAATAAGTAGATCATTTTTTTCTTTGGAAAATAGGGAATACTTTTAAACTGGACAGAACTCATCTATTGGATATGGGGAACTATGCTGAAATCGTAAATACTTTCTGTTGTGGTTCAAGGTGGTCTGGATGATCTAAACGCGAGGCTTAGAAAGAATAGAAAAATTATGTGATGGATGCAAGGCAAGCTTAGAGACTGCAGCATTGATTTGACACTCAACTCTCTTTTGTAGCATTGTTTAGCTGTGCTGCTTCTAAGTAGCACAGAGTTTAATAATATGGCAATATAGATAGAATCATAGAATCATCTAGGTTGAAAATGTTGTTTTAGATCATTGAGTCCAACTATTAGCCTAACACTGCAAAGTCCACCATAAAGGGCCAAATCTATATACCTTTTAAATACCTCCAGGGATGGTGACTCAACCACTTCCCTGGGCAACCTGTTCCAATGCTTAACAACCCTTTCAGTGAAGAAACATCTCCTAATATCCAATCTAAACCTCCACTGGCACAACTTGAGGCTGTTACCTCTTGTCCTATCACTTGTCATCTGAGAGAAGAGACTGACACCCACCTCTCTACAATCTCCTTTCAGGCAGTTATAACTCAGGAATAAGATCTCCCCTGAGCCTCCTTCTCCAGGCTGAACAACTTCAGTTCCCTCAGGTGATTCTCATAGAACTTGTTCTCCAGACCCTTCACCAGCTTCATTGCACTTCTCTGGACATGCTCCAATGCCTCAATATCTTTCTTGTAATGAGAGGCCCAAAACTGAACTGAGTGTTCAAGGTGTGACCTCACCAGTGTCAAGTACAGGGAACAATCACTTCTCTAGTCCTGCTGGCCACACTATTTCCGATACAAACCAGGATGCTGTTGGCCTTCTTGACTGCCTGGGCATACTGCCAGCTCATACTGAGCCAGCTGTTGATCAGCACCTCCAGGTTCTTTTCTACCAGGCAGTAGAAACCATAGTACCAAACAAGGGTGTTATGGCTACAGTCATTCAAAACTATTGAATTTTTTACAATTTACACATTGGGGGGATTGTTTTGGAAGTCTCAAATTAAGGCTTCTGCATAACATTTTCATTATTTCACTTGCTGTGGTATCTGTTGCAAAATAATTTGCAACATTATGATATCTTGCACATGAATTATGAAATTCTTCAGAAATTTGAAGGAATTTGTAATTCCCTCAGTTTTAAAGATCTGAGTAATTTCGCTCTCTGAGAATACTTCAGAGGAGTTATGGCTTTGGGGATTTCTTATGAACATACTCATTTTGAACATAATCAAAGTTGAGCTCTGCTGCTTCTGTTTTCTTAAGTGTACATTTCCAGACTTTGTATTTCCTTTACATATTTTGAATCACTGCAGAGATGAATAGAGAGAATGACACAAAATCATAACTGTGCATGAAAGAAATGATTGTCATTTCCAGTTAAATTTCTTAATGATTTATTCATGTAACCATAGTCATATGGTTAAGAGACAGAGAAACTATGTCATATAGCCTTGCAAAATGTGGTGACTTCTCCTTCCCTTCCCTCCAGAACTCCTTGCTGAAGTCAGTTTATTTAACTAGAATTCAGTTTCATTGTTTTGGCTCTGCAAATACTCTGTTATTGTGGGGCAATAATATACCATCTGCACAGGAGAAATATATACCAAACACAAAGATTGCATTCAAGTAGAGGATTATAAGTGATGACTGAAAACCCATTATCCTTGCAGTGTTTTGCCATTTGACAGGTTTGCACCTGTGTGTACTTGTTTGAATTATCTCTGTGTTATTATCAGCATCTCAGTCTTTTAGGTGAGGAATGCACTTAATGGTCTGGAAAATTATTTCAGTGTTGCTCAACAGCTGTATGTGAGAATGTAGTGTGTGGTACAGTTAACTCTTGTCAGTTAACACTGTTCTGAAAAGGGTGAAATATAGTTATATCTGGCACACTGCCAAATAAGGTATCAAATTAGACTTTCTTCTCATTAAGTAATTTAAGAAAAAAGAGGATGGTACTATCCTACTAGAGTGTGTTTGTACATAAATTTCTTATTAAGGTATTTGTCTTAAACCTGGGTTCTGATTTTAAATGAACTGATTGAATCTCTGCTTAAATAGAAGCAAATAAATAAACAAATGAATAAATATTCATAAACAAAAATATATTTATGGTCAGTGATGCGTATTTTGGCCCTTCTGTATCTCACTGAATTTCAGTTTTAAAGAAAATAGAACATGCAACAATGAAATTGTACTGTAGCTAGAAATATTCAGGATAGTCATCAGGGAAAAATATGATGGGATTGTTAAAGGACTGGAATGGATTGCCTGGTTAAGAAATGCCAACTTTCTGAATGAATGTCTTTAAAACACTTTTGACAAACATGTGTCACTAATGTTTCAGATATACTTTATCTTTCCTTAGGAGAGGAAGACTTTGTGATTCTTTTACATTATACTTGGGCAGATTCATTTATGGCAGTAAGACTTCGTGTTTGAAACTAATAGTCTTGTAGTTTGTGTCCACATAGAGATTTAAGAATAATTGAAGCTGGTAAATGTTTTTGAAGGGGGGATGATAGAGACCATATTATTTTAATTGCTGCCACAGTGATTTTCATGGTGGAATACTCACTCCTTAGCTCATAGGAAAAGTGAAACTTTATTTTCTGGAAAATATATCGTTTTTCTTTAAAAAACATGACATTCAAAACTTTTCTATTTTTTTAAAATCTGTTACATAGCAGATGAAAAATAACCAAGAAGTGTTGAGGTGACTGAATGAGTGTTTTCTTGAAATGCAGGATTAACCTGGAATGAACATGCTTGCTTCTGAGCTGCCTTTGGATGAATAGACTAAGTAAATTGCTGGAAAAAATAGGTTTAAAAATGAAACATTGAAACACTAGGAGACAGTAAACACAGAGTTCATTCAGTAGAGGAAGAGGTCTCATGTTTCCATCTGACATTTCCAGAAATATTTATTCATCTGTGTCGGACACCTACATGTACAAACTGTAGTTGCTCTGGGCATAGCCTTTAAGTTCATTACTTTAAGATGCACCAAACTGTGGAGCATGTAAAGACTTTATTTACAATGGAAGGCCTCTTTACTGCCTGGATGCACAAAAATAGCTGTGTTGGTACTTATCATCTGTATAGTACATCTGTAGTAAGACAAAGCAGGATGTATGGGACATCCCATTGGAAGCATCATCTGGTTAGATTTGCTGTGTGTGTGGAAAACATGCAGAATTCTTAAAACCTATGTGGATAAAATTTCAGACAGGTATGAAGAACATACCTGAAAAAAAACCCAGGATGAATTGCAGCCCTGATTAGAATTCTGTTCCTTTTTTGTTAAGTTTTTTGTTTAGTATTGCAGCATTTTTTTTCAGCGTAAGATTCTCATTTATGTTAATTTGAAAATTGCAGGCTAGAATATCGTATGATAAATGTATTCCTTTCATGACTTTTCTTTCCACAATTCAATAGGAAGGAGGAAGGAATTGGACATAGTCACACACACACATATGTGTACACAGCGTGAAAGGAGCATGAAATATCCTTCTTGTATTTTCTTTCCCTCTTCCTTTTTATGCATGAGTCTGTCTTTTTGGATGAGTTATTAATAACTCCTGCATTGTATGCTATACCCAGTATTCCTGTTGCTTAAGGAACTGTATTAAGTTTGTTGAATTGTTCATAAGCAGAGAAGTGGGAACATCACCATGCTGCAAACTAAGATAGGTAACCACAGAAGAAAACAAGTAAGAAGAAAAAGTGTGCTTTTAACAATGCAGAAATACTCACAGTTGTTGACCTGAAGCAGTTTAGAAATAATCTAAATATGAGTTCTTGCATGAAGAAAAAGCTGTGCTACAGCATTTCAGAATGTTTCAGTGGATTTCTTGAGATGTGCTGTGTTCCTGAATAAGCTGTTCACTGGTGACTGCGTATTATTTAGAATTACTCAGAGCAAAGCTGAAAGACATTGAAGGTTGGTGGAAATTCTTAAGCATTTGCATAAGCACTTCTAGAACATCAGACAACATCATTTGTTTGGCACTGTCCATTAAAATATATGCATAGTATAATGATGTAATTTTTTTTCCATTTTGAGCCATTAAAAATTGACAGTTTTTCCTCCAGAGAAAATGTAGCCTTAATAATGAGGCACAAGTCAAAAAACTCTTGCATAGCTTTCAGACTTAAGGTTATAATTGCAAGGCTGGCAGTTAGAAAAAAAATACTGAAAAATAATACAGAAGTTGCTGACATAATTCTATGATACAGGTTTTCTGAAGTCCCTTTCCAGAGGAATAGATGTGTATGGAGAACTCGTCATGCAGGTCTCAATTTGCCTTCCGTTTTCAAGTGTGCATTGTTTGCATTTTCTGCTGCTTAGCGCCTGCACTGCTATACCAAGCCTTGTCAGACAGCATGACTGCCACAGTCATTTATGTTTTTCCTAATCATTTCAAGCAATTAGTTCTGAAGACTTTAAAAAATAAAATTATGTGATGCATATTTACATTACAATCCTTGTTAAATTATCTAGATTACTTTTTATATTTCATGTTGGAGGTTTTCTTCTGATGTCCAGCTGTTGGGAATTGTGCTTGTTCTTTGAGTACAAACTGAGAAATTATAAGAGTGGAATGCTTTTGTATAAGGAGTTTGTGTTTAATGTCAAAGACCACAAGGGTTCTTCCACAGAGAGTAATCTTTAGTGGCAGATAATCTTCACATTACATTCTGCACTGGGAATAGCTAGACAATCAGAACAGAGTTGTCAGGAGAGGTAAGGCTGGAAATAGCTTAATGGGAAGATTCAGTAGGGCACTGAAACATTTCTGAAAGTAAAATTCCATTTTGACAGATCTATAACAATTTATAGGGTTTATGCAAGACTGTCATGTACAGACATGTCCTTTGCTAGAAATAGCCTTTAAAAATGTCTCTAGGAATACTTATGTGGAATTGGGATGACTTTTAAAAAGGTTCCTTCTGAGTTAGATGTGTAAAGCTCAAATAAATAGTGAGAACTTGTAAAATGCACAGAGATACAAACAGATTTCACAGGGGAAGACTGTATCTCTGGACTTTAAAGTGTAACACTTCTTAAATCAAGATGTAATAGTATTCTGTGTAGGAACTGCAGCTCTCATACTCTAAGCAGCACTCAAGAATGAGCTTGAAAGGGCAAAGGAAGAATAGGTATGTGTAAAAGGGGTTGCTCTGGAGTCAGCTAGCCAGGGCTGCTTTCTAATCATTGCTAGGTATACGCTGTGCATCATAACTATACTGCACATAAAAGCTGTAAGGAGCTCTGGGCCAAAAGCATGTGCAGCAAATAGTCAGCTCATCCAGTGCTCTGTGAAGCACTAGGTCTGTCATGGGCATCCATTCAGTCCCCAGGACAGAGGATTCCCAGTTTATGATTCTCATCTGGCACTGATGGGGAAGATGGACTGACTGCCAAAAGATAGGTAACCACTGGTCTGTTTGGATTGTAATCCTAAAAGTACTGCTAACCATTTTGTCAATATTATTTATGCAGTCATAAATTATAGATAGTTTACAAGTGGTAAAATTATCCAAATATGACTTAAATGATGGAACCTCTGTTTCTCCCATTTTCTGCTGTAGGGTCAAGCAAGGTTAATCACTTTCCCCTGTTTTACACAATAAGATAGTATCTTTAAACATGTCCCTTGTATTCTTCTGAAAATTATTTTTTTAGGTTTAAGAAGCTAATAGTGAAATCAGTATTTTGCAATATAATTGTGCAGTGTTAGGTTTGATTTCTTAGAGGTAAGTGGGCACACTTAATTGCAGGCCACGTTTAAAACTGATTGTTTTCAGGTATTTATGTTTGAAAAGTAAACCTTTTATCTATATTGCTTTGCTATCATGTAAAGAAAACTGTTTTGCAAGGACTTTTTTTTTAAGAATGAGACCAAAAATAGAAGATTTAATCCTTTGAGACAGCTTTTAGAAACTTTTAATGTCTTGTTTTTGGAAAAAAAAAAGGCATTAATTTGTTCAAAGCACAGCAATATAGCTGTGTCCTTTGTCATCTATATGTGTGTAAACCATTAAATCACCTTAAGAATCTGAGGATATATGCGTCATTGTCCATTTGATAAATGACATCTTCTAAAAAGAGTAATAAAAGTCTGGTTTCCAATCTTTCTGTAAATGGCTTCTGCAACACAGTTCATAAACAAACCTAAGTGATATTGTATTACTGTAATGGATCACCATGCAAAAGTTTTATGCATGTTAAAATATGGCTTTAAGGTTTACTGTTCAGACTACTCACAATTGGAATACAACTTTTTACAAAGTCTTGGAAAGTATTGAAAAAGTACTTATCAGGCTTATATATCCTCTGAGATCAAGCTGGCAATTTTCCTATTTAGAGGAAAATCTTCCGCACTAGAAGTGTTTTACAAGTGTTCAAGAAGTCCTAATCAAAATTAAGAAGTTATTGTTGACATAAATGGGCAACTTCTACTGGTGCTAAAACAGCTACTCTGCACCGTTGCTGCTTTCTGGTCAATTATATATTGGAAGTTATGTTTTCTAGCATAATCAGCAGAGCTACTCAAATATAGGATAGAATAGGCATACCATTTATTCAAATACGAGATACATTAAAATATACATGTTTGATTATAATTTTTGCTTTCCTGAGAGTTACAACAGTTAAGTTCTGCAAATACCTATTTTAGCTCCAGGAAATACATTGTTCCTTATAGGTGTTTCCTGACTTGGACCAATTTAATTTTCGATGTTTGTGTTCATTTACAATAGCTGAGTTAAAATAGGGAGTCAAAATTTTCTTTGTTACACTCCTGCTGTTGGTTTAATTACAGCTTGTCTCAGAAGATGCAGTTCTGAATTTCTCCACCAGAGTCTCACTAGCAGAAGAAATACATTGCTTATAAAGTCTCTTTCTGTAAATATTTTTGTTGTATACTGGAGCATCACTGTATGCCTGCAGTAGATAACGGACTTCACTTTTATGCTGGGCTTTCACTAGTAAGACAAGATGGTAAAAAACTGTGGACAGTGTAAAACTGGAACATGAAAGAAAATGTGGACCGGAAGTAGAGGTAGAGCAATTCAAATTGAATTGCTTGTTCCTTAGAGGAAGGAAATGGCCCAAATATACATGCCGTTTGTGTTTCCTATTCCTGATCTTAACACACAGATTCACAAAGGTATAATTTATTTTTCAGATGTGATTTTAGAAACATTATGATACAAAAATGTGTAATTATTGGCCAGATTCTCAGGAGCTGTGACAGCAACCTTGCTTACATAAGACAGTCTTCCCTGATGAGAGCTCCCTTCACAGCTAACACCTGCAGAGTGAAAACTCACCAACTAGATTACTAGATTGACAACTTAGCCCTAATCGTGGTAAGAAGCTTTTTGCCTAAAAATAAAAGATAAGATTCTTTACCAACATAAACCAGCATAGCTTCATTACCTTGATTTGAAGTATGTGGATTTATACCAGATCAAGATTAGCAGTGTGAGCTCCTGCTCACCTTCATTGTATAAATACTTTAAGAAGATCTTAAGAAGAGTGGACATGAAAAACGCTTGACAGTTCTGAACATGGCAAGCCATAATTGGTGCATTTTATGCACAGGAATTGCTCCTGTCCACTCTGATTAAGATTCTCTATGGCTGGCCTGATACCAGGGATTTTTTTAGGTTCTGGCTTGGTACATGAGATTAAATGCTCATTTTAAAAAATTTATATATCAGTTACCATGTATATAGACACATGTAAGTTGCTTTAGGTATACTGTTGCTTACTACCTCAGGTCACTCTGGAGATACATAAAACTGAGCTACACATAAAAAGAAATGCTTGCTATTGTAGTTTAAATTTAGAGGAAAGACTTTCTCTGCAGGCATATACAAAGACAACATTGAAAACAGTGAGTTTCTGTGTTTCATTTTAAGAAAAATGGTGAAAGAAATTCAGAGTGAAAACTGGTATGCTGGATCTCTGTTTTATTTTGTCATAATTATTAGAAATGGAGGATTTTTATATACCCCATGACGTAGTGTTCAAGGTACAATAAATCAAGATTAATAATTTAGCTTTGGGATAGGTACTTAAACAAATTGAAGGATTGCATTTTATATAGGCAGCCTACTTCCTTATTCACTTTTAAAAGCATTCTTACTCCCCCTAGATGTTAGCAGAAGAGTGAATCATATTTTTTAAAAATTTTTCATTCATTTCCAAAAGGTAGAGTAATAGTCTAATTAAAGGTCAACCATGTTAAGGAAGGCAGTCTTGCTTGGTTTAATTGAAAGTTTATTTTTTAGTGATCGTTTCACAGCTTCATTTGAATAAGTTTGAGTGAACCTGCACATCATTAGTTAGAACATACATTTGGTAAACAATCATTGACTATTTTTATCAAATTATAAATCAAGGTAGTCCTATTATAATTTGTCTATGTTATCCTCCTATAGTTTTTTAAATGTGAAATGGAGAAAGCAGGAATAATTTTAGAAACGTTTACGTCTGTTAGAAAGGACAGAGGGTACTGAAGTCCACCTTTTTGATTTATTCCAAGCCCACATAAGTCAAGTATTTACACAAGAAAGAACTCTAGAGAAGGAGAAAAGCTCCATGACACTGCTGTTGGTCTGTTTTATTGCCCTGTGTAGATCACAAATTAATTATCCAGACAAGTAAACTAACTGAAAATACCTTTTTTTTTACAGTATCCAGTGTAGAAGTTTGTAATAAAAATGTGTATAAAATTATGGCACCTGTGACTTGGTTCATAAACTGCCATAAATTTCCTTACTGTGGGTAGGATATATAACAAAATCGTGGTTTCCCTAAGATTGATCAAAAAATGTACATGGAGTTATTCCTAAATAGATCTTTCTCCAGTAAAAGCTTTTCAGAGTCAACCCTTGTATTTTCAGATGTGAGCTTTTTCTAAATTTAGAATAATTTCAAATGAAGGCAAGCTTCAGTTTCAAATCAAGAAGTGTTCAATACTAATACATCCAGAGGATGCTGACCACCTTGCAGAATAATGTATTCAGGCAAATAATAAAGAGAAACAGCTTCATAAAATTGTGTTCTGACATGGTGTGGTCATATTGTATGTTTTGTGTGACCTTATTGCGGAGCTTCTTAATTAGTCGTAGTGTGAAGGTGCCTCTTTTCAAGAAGCTGCACCACTACATTAATTCAGTAGTAATTTTTTTGATAGCAGTGCACCTGTAACAATGAGACAACACAGACTTCTGTTTTCAGCAGACTGTAAGATTTATTGTACCTCTAGGTAGAGATTTATCTTTTCTCTGACTAGATCAATATCTAACTCACAGGTCAATAAATCCTGATTGAATCTCAACAGAAGTCAATAGCTACCTGTTATGTCACCTAATAGACAAAGATTTTGTGGCTGTTGGGTCTAAATAAGAAAGCAGCATTTGTGAACGCATGTGTCAGAAGTTGTATTATGGGATTTCTTTAAGTTTTATCTATATAACATCATCATCTTTTTTGTGTGTGTCAGACAGTTATGAAAACTGTGGTACACATAATGCTACCACAGACACATATTCAACATTCAAAAATATCTATCTGTGATCTACCAAGGTTCTTCAGTCAGTTTTCTGTTTATTCAGAGTGCACTTAGACATTTTTTCTCCTATGTGGAATTTGAGCTAATTCTTTTCATTCTGAGAACAGATTGGGATTTTGTTACAACTTCTAAGCATTCAATGAATTTATAGATTTTTGTTGTTTGTTTTGTTTTCAGAAAATATTACAATAATATTTTGTTTCTAGGGATTTTCATTCAAGCACCTGTAAAGATACCAATTAATCTGTTAGGTAGTTGTAACATGTATACATGTATACATGTATATATTTACACTCCAATATACTGAACCTAGCACTACAGCAACTTCTGAAATAAAGCATTTTTGCTGATGGTATTTTATTGTTTGCTACATTTCGTGATTTTGCTTTGAACAGACCTTAGCTTGCA
>NW_010191548.1:74598-86617 GCF_000695765.1 Mesitornis unicolor
CAGGAATGGTTTCATTGTAACTCAAGTACCTAGGGTACAAGAAAAAAGCATTTCACATTTCCATATTGACAAAAGTCTCACTGTATTTCATTTGCACTTTACAAATAACCATACTTAAATGCTGAGTAAGGTTGCACTCTAAGTTACTTCTAACAATTACTTATAAATTATGCTGTAGTGCTATAAGGTCCTTAACGTGTTATGCATGGATCAATGAAGCATTGCAGTGAGGTGGAATGCTCATGGATGTGTAACGAATCGGTATCACAGGGAGAAAAGAACACAACCACCATGTAAATGTTTGGTCTGTTGGTGAAGCATGCTTTCTTACTGACAGATAATCTGAATGATATGTCTAGACCTTGTCTGTAGTTGTTGTAGTACAGTTAATCAGCACATTAAGTTTTGTTCAAATATGGAATATTTCCAAGATAGTGTGTTGATTTCAGTTTTTTAGTTAACTGGACACCAATTTGACGCTATTTGAAATTTTTTTGTCATGTCTATAAACATTGTCTCTCTTCCTATTACCCTTAGCAAGGTGTTCTACTTTGAAAAGAAACCACAATACTGTTCAACAAAATGGAAAATTATGTTAATTATTGCCAATTATCTAGGTACATTATAATTAATTTATTAAAGACAAAAAGTTAAATTTAATTTGCATAAAAGTAATTTAATGGCAGTAGATGAGAAATAAGAAGTCAAGTCTGTGGCTCCATCTTTATTTTTATTTCCATTATTAAGGAAGTAATAAGGGGTTTTGGATTATGAGTGAAATATTAGCAGCTTTAACCTTCTGCTGTCTATTATTTTGTCATTTCTGTTCAAACTATACATTAAATACATTTTTATGTAGGCTGAAAGACAGGTTAGTGAGGTGCTTAGAGACATGGTTTAGTAGTGGGCAGATTATGGATGGATTCAATGATCTCAAAGGTCTTTTACAACCAAATGATTGTGATTCTATGTTTCTATGATTCTATGACATTACAAGAAGCAGTGATTAATACTGGCAGTCAATACTATTTCTATTTTGAGAGAGGGGTATTTCCAAGCTTGTGAACATGAGTAGTTAATTTTCAGATAGTTACAAGCTCTTCCTTGTCAAATGGGATTTCCTTTGAGAAGATTTCTGTACTTAATTCCCATCTGCTGTGTTCAGGTGTTAGTTGAATGCATCCCCTTTTTACTTAATTATTTTGTTCATCTCGTGTCAGAAGGTTGTTCCTTCTCCCCAAGGATTAAATATGCCTATAAGAAGTTTATATCTGAAGAAATCACACTTAATGAGTAATTTCCTCCCTTCCAGCACTTTGCCCTTGCCTTATCTTCACACTTACATCATTTACTTGGTTCTTCTGGTTGCCTACCTGACAAGTAATCTGTTATAGAGAAGTCCTCAGTATCTAAGCAGCATTAAGCTATCTGCATATCTATATATCTGTATCTAGGTATGTTTCATAGCTATCTTGAACATAATACTTTAAGTATTTCATTATACAACCAGCAGTCACTTGTTAGCAGCTTTGATCAAACAATTATCTCCCCCCACCTCAATTCTTCTTAGTTTTTTCATACATTTTAAACTGAATTGTCAAAGAAGAAACAAATTTTCAACACAGCAGTAGCATCATACTTTTGTAGGCTTACCTCATGCTGCTCTACCCGAGGCACATGCCTGCTGCATTAACAAGAACATCTTAGAGTTTTACCATTGTATTGTTCAAGTTGGAGAATCTGACCACTTAGTCATTTGCTCCTAACCATATGTTTCTTCAGAACTATAGAAGAGGTTCCAAGGAAATTAAATAAGTCAGTACAAAAGCACAGAAGTGTCTTCTTCTTATATTGACTTATTTCAACATTCACACTTATGCAAAGGACTAGTATACAGTGGCATGTTGCAACTAGACACAAGAATTGTTTAACTCAAACTCTGTCTTTAAGGATTTTCTCTACTCCTCATCTCCAATAGTTTTGTGTGGAAAAAAAATTAAATCTGCAACAAGAAATCTGCAACATTGAAAGAATGTTTAACTATTTTGATGTCTGGAAATTCATAGGAAATTATGCACAGTTTGTACTTCGAAAGTACCAATGTGCACATTTTCAGAACATAGCATATTGATAAATAATTTCTGAAAATGGAGGAATTGGCCACTTTGTGAACTATTTTCAGAATCTGCATGTCAAAAGTATTAGCGTAATTTTCATACTTTTCACCCTTAATGTTGACTCTTCTAGAAACAGATTAACAGAGAACTATAATTATTGTCCAGTCCCAAAACTAGGAAGGGTGACAGTTTCTCCTGAAATAAAGAAATAGATAAGGAAATTTGCAGAATGTGAATGTGTGTCAGTTTTCTGAAAGGCCAAGCAAAAGAAACACTGTAATACCAAGCTGGCAGATTTAGGATAAAAAAAAGTGGTAACACCAAAGCACATATTAAATAGCTATGAAGTGGGTATGTGGGAGGTAGCAAAAGGCACAATCATCATGAAAGGAAGAGATTCCACCAAGCCTCTACAGAGACTGGCGTAAGACCAACTCTGTTCTGGGAACTAACAGTCTGGAAAAGGATAACAATGGTTTGAAATTGAAAGTACACACTACCAAGTAAAAGGCAGACCTTTAACTTTATGATTAACAACTGGAATATTCAATCAAGGAAGTAGGTGATAGATTCTACCTTTTGATCACTTCAGTTCAAAGTTACATGCTTTCAGGAAGACGTGCTTTAGCCAAAATCAAACTGCTAAGTTCAGTACAGTGCTAGTTCAGTAAATGGCCCGAGTACTACAGGAGGTCCCATGGTTTCAGCTGGCTTTTAACAGTGAATCTATTAGATAAATTATTCCCCATTCAGCTTCAATGTCCTAGCTTTTTGAAAGAATGTATTTTGACTGTGGATGCATCAGGTTACATAAACTATGCTAAATAGCTAAGCTAAGCTCTAGTTAGATTTCTTTCCAAAGTGAGTATTCTTGCTTAAAAAATAATCTAAATTTTGATTATTTGAATGTTTACAAACACTGTACCTGATTAGATTTTGAGCCATATAATGTGTCTGATAGTAATGTGTTTGGGGAAAAATATTTCTTTTTTAAACAGAAGAAGAAACAGCCAGGTTTCTGTCTTCCAGTGGCTTTGCTGCCCACCTCTCAGGCTGCCAAGTGGTGACTGCCTGCCAATGACTTCTTTCTTTTAGAGAATATAAAAATATTTGTGGAAGCTGAAGACCACTTGTTTTCTGCTAATATTTCACTCATTCCACCTAATGCCTGTTTTGTGTAGATAGTTATGTAAGCTGGCTTCCTTTGACTAGAAAGTATTTGAAAAATTGATGCTATATGTCTTACTGGACCAAACTTAGTCTAATGGTGCTGCATTTTACTTTATCATTATTATGACATCAATGTCTCATTCTGTTCTATATCCACTGACTATTTCTGTTAAAATAGATTTCCATCCTGTCTCTACTACAATTTAACAACTATTTTACTCACCATAATTAACTCTGCTACTTTTAAGCACATAAAAATGTATTTCTATATTGTACTTCAAGTTGCAGACATGCAGCCTGCCACATACTACTGAAGTTGTGCATGTAAACTCAGGTTCATGATCCAACCAGCACAAAGGACCTCCGACAGTCGAACCTATCAGGCATATACGTATTTTTTAACTATTGGTAAGAGAAAAAGTGAGAGCTTCCTGCTCAAATATGCTATGGTATTTCTGTAACAGCTATTCCTTTGATTTGCAGCAATTGCATATGGCAGGTTAGAGTTTCTTGTCTGCTTTCTGGGAGGCAGCGTGGCAGCAAATTCTTAATTTAATTGATTTCAATGTGCTTTGCATTGTGACAGCAGTGGAAGGTGCTAAGATTACGTTTGACATCCATGAAATTGACACATGAATTGATGTATCAGGAAGCTTTGGCACCAGATTTTATGTTGTTGTTGTTGTTGTTGTTGTTATTTTGTAAATTCAGTTACTCATTGAGATTTTTGTGAAGGCTTTATTTAGTAATAGTAAATTGAACTGATTTTTTTTTCCCCTGGAGGTATCCATTGTAATATAATCAGTTGTTAACTCTCCCTCTCTTCTTTTAGTACAAAATAGGCACTATTCTAACCTACTTAAAAAACCCAAACTTTACTATTTTCTTTTTAAAATATACTTATTTTTCAGCAATTTCTATTTTATTACAGTAGTCATCTTTCAGTGTTGGATTCATATACTTTATTTCAATTATAATATTCCTTAAGAAGTGGCATAGTGTCTTTCAGTAATATAATCATGATCATAGAAAAAAAATTGATCACTAATTGTCATTTCTATAGTACTTTGACTTTTAGCCTTGAAGTGTCTAGTGATGTTCCTGTGAAGGAAAAAAATTTGTATAATGTTAGCTATATAAAGCAGATCTGACTCAAAGGCCTAGATTAAAAACATATATGTTATAGAAGCATTCAGAATGTGGAGTATGACCAAAATACCTGGATTGCATATTTTGGTTACAGTTACAGTTTGAACTAAGTCACAAATCCAAGTTAAAGTCTTTTTGGAGTTCTAAATTTGAAGTTTATGTTGAAGATCTAAGAAAAGAGGAATGCTTCTGCTGACTTGTACTTGCTCTTAAAATGCAAAAAAACCACAAAACCATACTTCTTTCTCTTAAAAGGGATGTGTCTAATTCTTTCAAGGTAGAATAATGTTAGATATTGAGATGTATTTTAATATATCCAATATATTCAGAATATTAAGTTACAATAAAATAAGTTAGCTACATATCCTAAAGCAAAACAGTGACAAAAATAGAACTTTTATGCACAAAGTAAAAATAATATTAATGAAATTACCATCTGCAACAGTTCACTTTCCTCAGTAATTAGGAAAATCACACATTTAGTTAGTTATTAAATAGATATTTAAAAGTATATTTGAACCATTAGTGGTTGTGATCATGATAAGACAGTTATATAAGAAACTAGAATATGGAGGATAAGCTAATGACTCTTCAAAAAAATCTCTAGTGTCCAGCCTCATGACCCAACAACAGAATGCAAATTTTCCAAACAAAAACCTAGTTTGTCATTAAAGTGAAGTTGTTTTGTTGTTTGTTTGCTTGTTGTTTTGTTTTGTTGTGTTTTTTTTCCCTACTACATAGAAAACCTTTGAGCTCAAAATGTTAAAATGAACCATGCTTTATTCTGGGAAGGTTCCGTTCACACATCATGCAGGAGTAGGCTGTAAGAGAAAGCTGACTAAAATTCTGCAGTGGTTACTGAATCTAAAATAAGTTCATATTTTGTATAAGTAATGAGATAAATTACTTCAAGTGTACCAGACTCAGGTAAGTACACAGCAAAATACTTTGGTAGATGCATACTTAGGCACTTGGCTGTTGCAGATATTTTCTTAAGAGTTGTCTTGATTTTTCAGTTTCATTTACAGTTGAGCCTTCTGTTGTAGCTCTCCTTACACACAAGTAAAATGGTTCTTCACAGAATGCTAAAAAAGACAACATAACACATTGTCAGATGCCACAGAGCACAGAAATATCTTAAAGAAAACTTGGAGGGGGGGCGGGGAAGAGCAAGGAATTTACTGCAGTTCAGTATCAGGAATGAATTTTGGATAGCCTGAGTGGAGAAGGAAATAAAACTTGCCAAAAATAAACTTATTTGCAGGGCTTGCTCAAATCCAGAGAAAAAAAAATAAAAGAAAAGGATCTATCCGCAGTAGTAGACATATCAGACTTTTTTAAGAACTTGACATCCCAATATTCTTCTTGGTCAATTTTCTCTGTTTTGAGGCTAAATGCAGGACTGTCATGAAGAGATTTCCTGATTGCAAAAAGTTGTGAGGAATTGTCAGTACAGAGCAAGAACAAGAACATAATGAAAATTAATAGTATTAATTAGTAAAGAACAGGTTGGAGAACTAATTCTGAGACTGTATGGACAACACTCTTAGTCTTATTGTTTAGTTTTAGCTAGTCCTGTGAAGAGCCAGGAGTCGGCCTCAATGATCCTTATGGGTCCTTCCCAACTCAGAATATTCTATGATTCTACAGTAACTTTGGCCTCATTGGAAATGTGTTAGGAGGAAGATGTCCTGGGTATATTAGTAATAGATCTATCCCCTTTGTGATGCGATCTGGGTAGAAAGAAGTTGCAATTAGAAAAGTTGGTGATAAAATCTCATCTGGAATGTAGGTAGGTTTCTGCTCATCCATGGTCGAGGAAGTTAAATTCAAATTGGAGAATGTGCTTTCCAAGACTGTAGAAATTGTCAGAGAAAAACAAACAAAAAAACAACAAAAATTGGTGTGATTTGGAGGTAAATAAATATGTGTTCTGGGACAGCCTTCCATGTGGGAAAACACGTTATGTAATTTTGAGATGGAAGTAAGTATAACTAAACTCAACAGGCCAGAGATCCAGAGCTCTGTGTTTTCAGCTCTATCTCAATAGATCTAATCCTCCACGTGTTGTTCATGGTTTTTGACATTGCAGTCAAACTTCTATAAAAATTCTTCATTTAATGCCACAGACAGGGTGGAGTGTCCCTGTAATGATGTCTACATTTTGTGCTTTTTTCATTGCTTTCCTTTCTCAGTAATGATGAATAAATATTGGAAACATAGCTGAAAAGCAGCCAGTTAACAGGGTCGCAGTGCTGCCTAACAAATATAAGGCAAAATTAAGGCTGCGTTAAAATTTCAAAAGCCTGTGACAGTTTTCTTTTTGAGTTTCTTTCCACACCATTTTAGACAGGGAGATTTATTCCTTAATATGAACTTCATGTCTTCTTGTGGAATGTATAGGAGCCCCTGTCAAGTATACTGAAGATACTCAGGAACAATTCCTACTTTACAATGAACTGCTGGAGAATTTTATATTATCTTATTGAAAAAGGCAACCACGAAATTTCTCATTGCACCTTTTGGGATCCTTAGAGAAATTTGAAATTATGTATGATTTCAATGCTATACTGCCAGAACAGCTGGTGGAGCTGCTAGTGACAAGGAATAGAGCATTAGGATCTGCATGGCAGTTACATACCTGCCCAGTTTTGCTAGGACTGAATTGTAGAATGCCCTTTTAGTGATTCAGCAAAGCTGGATTGCTTTAATGAAAACAAGTTGATTTTGGAGCTTTGGCCAGAATGGAATTGTTTTCCTTATGAAGCTGATATATTTTATTTTTTGTGCTCTCGCTGGCAGATATTTACATTTTTCAAGGTTCTGTCTGCATCTTTGGTTACAGTTTCTTTTAGTTTTTTTGTTTTTTGGGGGTTTTTTGTTTTTTTTTTTCTTCTCTCTGCACAAGAGAAAAGAGGGGAGAAGCAAGAGCCTGGGACTTACTGGGATAGGTGACCCAGGACAGATGGTCCAGGTATGATCCAAGCTGACCAAAAAAATATATATTCTGTCCCATAAACGTCACATTCCCTATGAATTGGGGAGCTTGCAGGACGGGATCCCTTTCAGCCCTTCAACCCTTCAGCACTTCAGCCCTTTTTTCTTCTTCAATCCCTTCCCTTCTTGGTGGCAGCCTGTCTCTTCCTGAGGCCTAACCCTCCTGTCACATTGTCATTGGCATATGACCAGTGGCTGTTGTTTGTTAGCTAAGTATAACTTTGATTGCTTTATTATCATTGTTCCTATTCTTCATACAATTAATTTGCATTGTTATTATTTAAATGTGGTTTGTTTTAGTTATTAAATAGTCTTTATCTCAACAGGTGAGTTCTTTATTTTTACTCTCTCTGGGAACTGAGCAAGCAAACTGCGTGTATTTAGATGTTCGCCAGGTCAAACCACGACAATACTTCATACCGATGATATAATTTTAAGATGTATGTATATATACACAAACAAGAAAAGAGAAAGAATTAAATCTTCTCTTATCTCCTGTCCTCCAGCATATCCCAAGCTTGAACTAAGTTTTCTAAACTTTGGATGCAAGTTCTTGGAAATAAAACTTGAGCATTTTTATTTACTCAGTTTTTAGAAAAGAAAAATCTGATGTGAGTGGGAGAGATCAAATTATTCGTCATATACAAATCCTTATTAACTATCTATATGCATTGATTCAGTACCATACTCCTTGAAGCAAAAAGGAAGAGGAAAGTAATTGTTATTCAGAGGAATTTCTATTTGTTTAAATTAGTTTAAAAATGTGACTTAGTGTAATTATGAGGATTGTACATAGAAAATTTTTCAGCTAAACTAATTTCTTTTTATTATACTAGTCCTGCAATTCAGTAATTTTTCACTACCAATTTTCAGAATATACATTCTATAAATGTTATTCTTGTTTTTAATCTCTAGCTCAGTGGACAGACTCCTTTAATTTTCAACACATGGGCTTAGATAGATGTTCCACTATGTAAAATGTGATCTGTTTCAAATTAAAATGGGAGGGTTTTGTTTTGTTTTGTTTTGTTTTGTTTTGTTTTGTTTTGTTTTGTTTTTAAATCCCATACTCCCTTCATGCGTATGCATAAACATTAAATGTTCCAATAAATTTGGTTTCAGTGTGAAAAATTTAAGTAATTTCTTTGAAAAATGTCAAAGCAGAACATTTTTAATTCTGATACTTTTATATCTTCCTATTTTTTACCAAAATGAAATTTCAGAACAGTAGTACCAGATTTTGTGGACCATATTGATTTTGATGAAACTGTATATTTACGTTATTTCAGTTTCAGAATGTCTCCATGTATGTCAGTTATAGTATGTGTAATTTGTGGTTAACTTCAGTATAGCATGGTAAAATATGTGAAAAAAAGATCTGTTTCTAAGTGTATCATTTAAAGAAAAAAAACCACTGATGAACTAAACCAGACTGGTATCTTGCTTTTAGACAGCTTGTCCAGAATATATGCTTCTGATGAAAAGGAACTTGCAGTGACAAACTGTGTTAAAATCACTCTGATTCTTCATGGATACTTTAAAAAATTATTATTTGTAGCTCATTCTACTTATTTATGTGTGATTGGTTTTCAGAATATTATGGAAACAGTGATATAAGCTGCATGAAGTTTTCCCTTTCGTATATAATATTGGCTAAATGTTTTTACTGAGGAAATGCAAAGAAAGTAAAATTAAAGTACAAGAAAAATAGTGTGCTGGAGATCACTTTCTGGATTATCTGAGACTATGGAAATCACAAACATTGAGAATCATGCCATACAGCAGGTTGTCTAGAAAAACAAGGCACTTCTTAAGTTGCTTTGTGTTAATGGCTATTTTATGTTTAAAATTTACCCAGAAGCAACAACTTATCATACCATGGTATATTTTTTTACTAATTATAACAGCCAATCATCTTAAGAGTCCAAAACCAAGTTATGCTAAAAATTTTAGGGTTTGAAATTTTAAAATTAGTAAGTTTAGCATTTCACTTATTTGTTTATTTATATGTAACTTGCTCCAGTCTATCAATGTCTTTTATGTACTGGTGAGCCCACTGCTGGACCCAGCACTCCAGGTGTGGCCTCACCAGTGGTGAGCAGAGAAGAAGGATCCCCTCTCTATATCTGCTGACAAAACTTTTCATAATGAAGCCTGAGAAGTTGTTGACCTTGTTCGCTGCAAGTGCATATTGCTGACTCCTGTCCAACTTGAGGACCCCACAGATATTTTTCTGAAAAGCTGTTTCCCGGCTTTTTTTTCCCCACAGTCTGTCCACAGCATGTACTGTTTCCCTGGCACAGGACTTGAAATTTCCCTTTCTTGAACTCCATGAGGTTTCTGTCAGCCTGTTATCAAAGAAATTAGCAGGGACTAATTTACAGACATCATCAAAAGTGAAAAATTTCCCATAACTGAAACTGAGCCCACAGGGTGGATTGTTTCTCCCGTGCTGTAATCTTTGCTTCTGCATGTGTAGTTGACTAAATGTTAAAAACATTTCTGATGGTGATGGATAAAAATAGATAGAATGTTAGGATCACTCTGTTTTCTCTCTGTACTGTTGTAAAAACACTAATAGCTTATCTTTCACTTTATGGACAAGTATTAGGTAGATCACGCTTATGAACATAAATGTATATGATTTGAGATGTATCAAATAGGAAAGTACAATTTTTGAGATTTGTCAAATAAGAAAGTTTAGCTTTTGGGTAGTTTTAAGAAGTATGCCGTATTTTAATTCAGAAATTAACTTTTCATTAAGAGGAGTTTGTGTTTTCTCCAGTGGGGTAAGAGTTCCTAGTCATTAATATTTCTATTAAGTAGCTATTTAAAGAGTTATAATATGTGAGAAAACACTGGAGGTTTGGCAATGTACCATTCAGCTAGGACTGTTATATGTTAGATTAATTATTTATCAATAGGAGGTTTTTTAACATATATGATTTTAATTTCTGCATATCCTCAATCAAGTTGATTGACTAGCAGCAACTGGCATTGTTACTTATATACATATGTATTTTTATACATATAAAAACCACAATCAACTAAAGCTTATTTTGGTTGTAGAAAAGCTTTGCATTTCCAGAAAATCTGCCATGCCCCATCTTTCCTGAAAAGAAAGGTTATGCCCAATCTTTTCTCTTGCTATAACAAGCTAATTGTGATCTTTCTTTCATTTGTTTGTTTTCTTTTCATCACAGGAGTCATCAGGACTGCCTTGCACAATATGGACAGGGAAGCCAGAGAGCATTATTCCGTTGTCATTCAAGCCAAAGATATGGCTGGGCAGGTCGGAGGGCTGTCAGGGTCAACAACTGTAAATATCACGCTCACTGATGTCAACGACAATCCACCCAGGTTTCCTCAGAGTATGTACAATTTCAGTATATAATTGATTTGAACATTGTGTTGATTTTCAGTGAAGTAAGAAGATATTAGTGAAATCCAGATAGTATTCAGAGTCAGGGGAAGAAGACAGCTCCAAAAGTGTTTTGATTCACTAATATTTTTCAATTTTCCAGTGTTTTCAGTTGAAGCATAGAGATGGCATTGCTAGAATATTGAAAGCAGTTAAGATTTCTTTAAATTAAACACTGAGATGGAATATTCTTGTAATATGTGGGTTATTCTCCAGTCCTTTTTGAATGTATATTTCAATAACTGTGTGATTTCTATTCCACAAGTGAATTATGTTATTCCCATGGTAGACAACAACAAAAAGTAGCATATTAAAAGGTTGGATCCAGCATGCCTTTGACTGCTTCCATACACATACACCATTTTTTTTTCTTCTGTTTCTTTCTCTATACCCATGCAAACCTTTAAGATCACTTTTTTTACATTACAGATGATCAAAACCTAAGATATTTCTCACTGTTGCTGCGCTACGGTGGCGTCTGCCTTTATCCTTGTTAACTGATCACTAATAGGAAGTTCATTTCTATCCAAGTTATTGTGTGCACATTGATCTGACACAGCAGTTGGAGTCTTGTAGGAATTCTGAATTCAGTTGACAATTTATTTAAAAGCCTTCCGGAATGTAATTGCATAACTAAACCTACTTTCCTCTTCAGATCAGCTCAAGGCCAATAAGAACATTGTAATCTGGACTCAGACATTGCGTGAGCCCTTCTAGAACATAATGGACTAGTAGCTGTAGGTACATCCACTGGGAAATGCATTAAGCTGTTTGATTGAGAAGATTTATAAACAATAATAGAGATCACAAAGCTCCAGGGAAAAACAAAGCTGCCTGGCAATACACATTATGTAAAATCTGGTCAAGCAGTAAGAAGGCTCATTAAAAGTGTTGTAGAAATGAATTTTTTTTCTGTGCCTCACAAACACATAAAAACCATGAAGCCTTTGAAACACAGTCTTAAATAAAGTATATTTGATTTTATGTTCCACAGAATTGTCATTGCATCCATCACTCTATTTATATACTTCCTAACTATTGGAAAGGCAAGAGGTAAGGCATATACATAACGTCTAAAATAAAGTAGAAAAAATGTCCTAAGTTTCCTGCAAACGCAGAGACAAATGGATCCCTACTTAACAGGTTTAAATAATTATCCGCTCTT